>NW_024541385.1:0-79525 GCF_016758755.1 Suillus discolor
TACTTTTGCCTTTCAACCCTTCCCCTACACTTAGACACTTCACACCCTAACACTTTCATTTTTATGTCCATACTATGTCCATTTTACATTGTCATTTTGTCATTTTGCGTCCTTAGTGTCACACTGAATCTACTTATTGCTCTTGGGGGCTCAACCATTCACCTGCATTCGCTTGTGCTGGCCCCGCGTGTTCATCTAACCGAGTCCAGTATCAGGGATTTCCTCGTTCGTGCACCAGCAGCAGTGCGAGTCCAGGAGCTCACGCTATATGGTGACCAAACATTCCCATCTCCACTCACCATGGAAGATCCAGCTGAAATAGCATCTTCCGCGCCATGTTTCACATCTGGTGAACTTGCCTACCTCGACCTCTCAAGCGCACCTGTGACTAGAGAGCTTCTCATTGATGTTTTCAAGCCACAGCCGAAGTTGCGGTTGCTTGCTTGTTCAGACTAGCCTTAATCTAGATTGGGTCAGGGCCTGACCTGGCATTGGCACACCTCGAGGCTCGGCACAGAAGGCAATGGGCTGCTGTGCATGCCCCCCCCACATGTCCACTCTGCACTTGCAGATGGTTGTAATAACCTCCTGCTCCCATGCGGCTTCAGAAAATGAGTGAGTACTCCAGATACTGACACATCTCGTGCTCCATCTGGTTAATTTCGCGCAGTTGAAACATGCCCCGTGCCACAATAGATGGAGGAGGCAGAAAGGGATTTGTGGTAGGAGGAGGGGTTGTCTTTGAGGGGGAAGGGAGAATATAAGTTGGGTAAGGTCCTTGACCTATGAAATCCTTCTTGACCATGTCCTCGAACTCCCTCAGTGTTCCTACTTCAGATACTGACACATCTCGTGCTCCGTCTAGTTAATTTCGCGCAGTTGGAACATGTTAAATTGCTTATCAGAGATATTATCACAGTAATAATGACTGCAGCAGTGAGCATGACGGTTACAGCATTATGTAATAAGCTGACATGGTGTTTTTTCGGCCAAGTCCATTGGTCACAACCCGGTCGCAACCTGGTTCCAACATTCATGCATCGCTGATTCAGAACCTTAGACGTCGATTCAGACGTTTAACTGTTGTCATCGCTTGTTACTTTTAAAACAGTGCGCTCAAATTATATTGCGCCTTGCGACCTTTTTACTCATCTTTCATGATTTAGGGTCTTTGCATTGCCAGACATTAATATAGTCCAGGCGACGCCACACTGGTAAACTACCTCATGTCTGATTCATTGTATTACTTTCTGACATGTTATTACATGTTATCAAGTACATTATGCATGTAAGTTGCCGCATGGATTATCTTCCCTTGGTGCTGATTCTGAACCGAACACTGCTCGGTTGTCAACACACAGCAAATTTCGACTATAAATTCTCCATCGCCCATCACACATCATTGTGGCCATCAGTCTCCCAATCTACTGCGCGAATCCTTCCTATTATGCCCCAGTACGCTCCCCGTCAAGTTGGCACACCTGATAACTCTGACTCGTCCGAATATGAATCGGACTCTGGTCCAGTGTCTGTCGGCGTCTCGTCAATTAGCCAGCCAACGGTCTCGAATGGTCGAATGCCGCAACACGAGGACATGGAGGTATGTTTCATTCCTGCAACTATGTATTATGATATGCTCTCCTAATCGTGTTCCTTGAAGATCATCTGGCGCTTACAACTTGAAAACCAAACGCTGAAGAACAATAATTGTGCTTTAGGCGAGACGAATAAGACATTATCAGCAAATCAATGGCGATCGTCTTCGAGTACCCAAATTCCAGATGAGCTGAAGGCTTTTGACGCTGAACTTGCAACTTTTTCCCGCAAGTATGGTATCATTGCAGAGATGTTCCCACCCATGCACCGCATCCTCAAACTTCCTGTGCTGAAGCCTCCACCTGCCATCCTATCTGGGAGCCGCTATGCAACCAAGAGCGCAGAAGAACTCTGTCTTGTAACAGAGCTATACTCACTTCTCCCAGATCATCTTCATCGCTTTGTACCGACTAGTCATTTCCAATCGTTGGTATGTGGTCTTAAGTTCAATGTTATGTGATCTATTATAGCAAATTGACTATTGGTATATAACACCACAGCTGGGACAACATCTTAAGGCGGCCGCTCAAGTGAGATTGGCAAGTTGCGAGTGATGGCAGGGTGTATTTTCGGTCTTGATTCTTCCTACTTCGACACCGGGTTTACGAAGCGAGACACGATCCCCTGAAATCCAGAAACTGCTTGGTCAATCATCTTCGATGTTTCCACCTGTCCTTTTTACGAGGCAAGAAATGGACCTAACGATGTCAACAGTTTTCGGTAACTGGGAACCGCTCGCAAAGGTATTTTTGCTATGGCTGCCTGAAGAAACTGTGCTTGTACTAATGTGTGTATAACAGGCGATTAGAATTGTAATGTTCGTAAAAAATTCAGCTGGACATTGTTGGGTGGCCAGCGCTAAGTGTAATGCTCGAAAGTGGGGCATAACATCATGCACCCCTGGCCTCCTTGCCTGGGGTTGGGTTGTGGTGAGTTGTCCCTTGTTCGCTATCATCAGCTCTTGGTGTCTAATGATTGTTTAGTTGATATTTATTCTGTCCTCGGACACTTCATTCACTAAAGATGGAGTCGGTGCAAGGTCTCGACTACCGTACGCAGCCATGTTCACTGGCCTACAAGCAACTATGGGTCACTGCTTTGGGAAGAGCCCCATATCATTTCGATCCGTCAGAAAATCAATACCCATGTCTGGCAGTCATCAACCTCGAATGTTGCAGCCTCAGAAGCCGAAGGCAAAGATTTCACTTCTGATCTAATGCGCTTGGCTCTTGCTAATGCTGGCCACAAAGATTCAGATTCTCCGACTATCAATGAAGATCCCGCACCTCCCACAACCCCTACTTCACCAATAATTGATACTCCAGTTGTCATTGCGCCACCTGTCCCTCCCACTGTACCAGCTATCACCCCTGCCATGTCGCCCCTGGACCAGGCCACTGAAACTATCATCAACCCAGTTCCCAGATCCACCACTGATCAACTTCCAGTCTCACTCACAGGCAATACCAATGGGGAGATCATGTCACAAGCTGTAGCCTCTGGGTCATCGTCTTCTCGACAGGGCCGAGGCAAAAAGGCTGGCGTACTTGCACCAGTTTCATTGTCAACTGATACAGCAGAGCAGCAATGTGGTCGGCCAGTGAGATCTCGCAAGAAGAAGCAGTAGCGGTAATAGTGGAGGATTATGCATATTAGATTGAATATCATTTGAATGGTTACAATGAAATTTATTCTATCTCAAGGATGTCTGAATTAACTTGAAACCTATGCATGTTTATTCTGACATTATTGAAACACACCTTGAGATTTGGATCTCAATCCAGTTTCAATGTCGCTACTATTGCCTAACTTGGTTGAAATTTTGGTTGAAAGGCTCGATTGTGACCTAATTGGAACATAATTGGAACATGAGACTCTTTTATTGTATCACGTTGAGACCTAGGTTTGTCATTGGGTCATTGCAACGCGTTGCAAGGCCATGAAACCTAATTAGGAAATTTCCGACATAAATGATAGAGTAGGAGTAGGAGAAGTTCACCTTAGCAAGTATAGTACATACTTGTGTTGCTTCAGCCTCAGCCTTATAAATACTATTGATAATATTCTTGATATCTTCAATTTTGTCAATCTGATATTCATCCAAAGGAAGAGTAGAGCTGAGAATATCTAAAATCAGTTAAATATGCTAACTGTGGATGAACTTTTGTGCAGTTACCAGCAACTACTATTAGACCCTTGTAACCCACTGCATCCATGAGTCATCTCACTCAAGCAATATTTTCAAAGATAGAATGTGGATTTTATAAGACATTGGATGACTTGGCAACAAGAGTCCTATCAAGATAATCAGACAACTGACTCTCTCCCAGGACCACATAACAACATATCTTAAGTGATGGGATGATGGCTTACCTAATTGCAAAGTAAGAATGTTATACTGACATATAGAGTTTCTACTGTGAGAACATATCAAAACCATAAAGTTTAGGTATATTTCTGAATATCAAATGCCATACTTTAAGTTGGGGTTGGTGGAGTTGGTGAGGTGGAAGCGGTCTGCAAACATGTCACATAATTCTTTGAATGTCTTGTGGTCTGCAAGTTTCCCACTCCTTGCTGCCTCAAAAAGCTCAATGAAACATTTGATAGAACTTCCATGCTCAAGTATCTTGAATATATTGAATATCACAGGGTTCTTGAGTTTGTCTTGCATGACACGACCATTAGTGGTGTGGAGTGTGTTAGGGGTATACTTCTCATGTATTAGCAGAAGCTCATATTGTTCCTCTTCTGACAACTCCAATTACTTTGTCTTCTGCTTATATAGTCATATCAGTTATACAACAAACACACACATAGCTGGCTCTACATACCCATCGGATAGCATGTTTAAATGCTTGATCACTATGCACCAGTCTTTTACATATATCACATATTTCACTCTTGTTCAAGGTCCGCTATTTGCACTGAGATAAGTGAATATAACTATTGACATAATCAACTTCCCATTGTGCCCAAGCCAACAAACTCTTATCTAGCTTCTTCTGCTCATCACTTGTCTAGTCTTTCTCCTTCACATTGCAATTTGCTTTCCATGAAACACTCTTCAGATCTAGGATAGCTCATTGCAACTCCTTTTTACACATGGAATCTTTAACAGCTGGGAATGGTTTGTACATGAAGTGTTGGTGGCTAATCTAGGCTCACAGTTTGTAGGAAATTCCTCCAAGGAGCCATGTTTGGGTACACAGTATGTACTCTGTGTACTTTGGCTTAATGAGGTGTTGATAGGGCACTGTAGAAGCCTCAGATGATGGGTCAGGCTATATAATAACTGTAGATGACACTGTCAGATTTTATGTTGTTTTACGCTTGGAAAATATTCTTATGATTGAAGGGGTCTATAATTATATCCTAGGTAAGTCTCAAAGGCCACTATCATTCTTGCATTACATTCACACTCTTGATATTGATAGTTGTATACTTTGTTGTGAGCTATTATTCTAGACTATCCTGCTCATAGCTACATTGCTGAAGAAATCTGGCAATAATTGCATTCCTGTAGACTGTTATATTGCATGTCAAATGGCAAATCAGTGTATGTTCATAGTGCCTTATCTGAGGTTTGGATTTTGATAACTTTATTGTGACCTTTCATTTGTTTTGCACGCCAGTAATGTGGGGACATTTTTTATGGTGAACCTCCTAGTTATGTAACTCATATTGACAGTTATCTTCGGAGCAAAGCATGATCCACCTCATACACTTATTACACTGAATATACTTAGGTTCTGCATAATATATCTACTGATCCTTAATTAAAACATTGCACTATTGTGATGCTGACAGGTATGACAGGGTATTATCTTTCTTCTGGGTAGCTTTTGACTTTTTGATTCTCTTCTTTTCATCATCAGTGTCATCAGGGTCTGAGTTAATATTTTTCTTTTTTCTTTTACTGGAGAACACAAATATCTCAGTACCACTTATGTGTTTCAAAGACCTTTACTTACAGTGGTACACTAACAAGCTTTTTTGGCACCAACTTTGATTTTATTGTCACATCTGATAAGACAGGGATTACATCGGGCAAGGTGGTGTATTACTGGTCCAGACAAATGACACCATCATCATCATCATAATGAGATACCCTTCAAGACTATAATATCCTAATCAATATCTCATGACAAGTAACTCATGGAAGTTTAAGTAGTATGTTTAATATGCATACTCACATGTCATCTCTAATATTTTTTAAATCCAATTGTACACATTGCCATCATCATAAAGATCCTACATGACCAAGAGTTATGTTGTCATTCATTAGCATTAGATGAATATATCTTGATCATCCAACTGCTATCTCTGATATTGACTTTGTGTATAACAGAAAATGCTGAGACAGCATAAATGGCAGCTTCAAATTACTATGCAGGTACATGTTTGGGGAGCATTGTTGGGAAGATAAGTGTGTTTCTTACTGGTTACATCCAGATTACTAATTTGAGCTCTGGAATACTATCATATATGCACCATATCTTTTGGTTGAAGCCAATGACACCAAGGACCCAGTGAGAAGGGTAACTACCACATAGAAGTATCATCTACTGTGCTCATTATAGTGCATTATCGAGGAGAAGATTTCCACACTAAGTTTCATTGAGCTTAAGTCATGTTTGTTTTTTAACACTTATAGCTGCTTTGATAAGTTTAACTATAGATCCTTCAGCTTGAGTAAATATAGCCTTATCAGTTGCAAGGATAGGAATCTAGGATGACAACACTAATGTGTTGTTGTCAGCAGCATGAAACTGCTCGCAGAGAACATCCTGGATAATTGCTCTAAAAGCATTGAGTATGGGACTAGGCAATTTATAACCAGGGTTAAGTAATAGGAAGAGATCATAGTAATAAACTTTGATGTTCCACACAGAATGGATCTCACAATGTAGATTCTTGCTGAGTAACATAATAGATAGGCTTAGAGATGATTGGCACTCAGTGCCAGCACTCATTGATCATACAAATTCACATAGCAACAGTTGAAAAAACCTACCCTAAAGGTCAGCTGAAGGCCTAGAATAGACAAGAATCAGACAGACATTGGCATGTTTGGAGCACTGGAGTGGCTCTTCAAGGTGCCAAATAGGCAAAAAACAGACAAGGACAATGCAAAATTTGGGCCTTAAATAGGCAACTTTTTGGTCAAACATCATAAGAAGCTTCTGGGGTCCTTCTGTCCATAAGATTCACATATAGAGTTACTGGAGGTATTCTTCATCTCAGACACATGCTTACTCAAGTCAGTTCTGACAACCATGATACCACCAACATTTCAACTTGTGATTCTGCTAGTATTTATTGTATGACTCAATTGTCTCAGGCTCATCAAGAATGGAATCACAATTGCCCATCATTATTCAAACTCCAAAATATTGACCATTGCAATATGAACCCACATTATGTGTTTCAATATTTAATTTCATGGTAAAATCTAAATGTTCTGCATAGTGCAAGTTGTAACTATGATTAAAATGCACGTCTGGGGCTGATATGCAATATTAGATGACTTTCTGTAGGCCAAATAATGGTGTCATGGGTGTCCTGTTGCCCTTCAAAGTCCCTTGAGGTCTCACCTTTGCAACTACTGCAAGACATTCAAATTGTTCTGATACTCACCAATGCTAATATGAACAGCAACAACCACTCTAATACTGGCTGACTACATTTAAAAGGATGTGGTAATTTTTGCTGTGATGTCAGATGAGCTAAGAACATACTAATGACATATCTCAATTTTTTTCCATTGTGCTTAGTTCATCTGTAAATATATATCAATTTACTTGTATGGAGAATGAAATTACAGCAGAGGGCTCAGCAAAACTTGCTACACATGGGGAGAAAAAGAACATTAAGGACACCAGGATACCTTGAGACTATGTAATATGGTCAGCCCGACGTCCACACATAACCATTACACATTCAAAGCCCCTATTAAGAACGTGCTCAATGGTTTGGATCCAAAGGGCTTGGCTTCAGCTCGTACACTGCACCCCTTACCCAAGTATGTGCCCCTAACTTCTGAGGGCTAAAGGACAACGTCCGGAGTCTGATGTGCAGGAATTCTGGCGGATGTTTGGGAACAAGTGATAAGACTAATCTGGATGATGTCCGAACTAGAAAGGAAACAGCAGAGGACTACCAAAGGTAGAGGCGGAGGTGGTAAGTCAATAGGAGTCAAACCTAAAACTATCGGAGACGACAAGAAGAGACTCAAGTCAGACGGAGGAGGGAATGAGCAGAATCTAAGATGATATTTAAACTAAAGAAATACAGAGACTTTACAGAGTTTATATACTATGAAGGACATAACAGAGAATCAGTCAGTGCAGTGCGAGGCTATGTGAGGCTATGGATGGAGCATGTGGAACAACTAACACTAGTGTATCGGAACTTAATAAAATGAAGACAGAAATGAATAAGGGACAGAAAATAAAGCACACTAACTGAGAAGGGAAATACTAAAGGAAAAATATACAGAAGATAGAAGCTAACCGGATCTGGAAGTCCGGAGATGATTGTGTGATAGGTCCGGGTCCGGAATGCAGGATATGACAGCCCCTCTTCAATGAGCATATATGTTCACTGACAAGTCTAGGATATTTCATTGTTACTTAGTTGTATTCTTGCTATCAGCTCATGCACATTTGCATTTTTTAAGCTAATATTAAATCTTTGATTTGATCATTACATTCATGTCCACTGAAAATGCTAGTTCAATGTTGTAGACTCAGTCTTCGAGAACAGCTACAAACTCTAAATCATTAGCTACAGGAGATACATCCCACATCAATCTCAATATACAGGCTACATTCTAATAAGTTTTGGTGATGGCATGTCTCGTCATCATCGATGACTCCAGATGCTCTATATCTTCAAAAATTGAGGTAAATATTACTTTCATTGAAACCATATTAGCTGAGTTATTTGCTATACTAGAACTGTGTGTCTCAACTGTTGCAGGACCCTATGTTAACATGCTTAATGAAGTTGAAGCCAAATTCACCCAAACTAGAGATTCTAAAAATGTTAGACAGTGCTTAGTTGAATCTGCACAAGTTGGCAAAGAAGCTCCTATATCAAAGAATAGGAGTAGAGCAGAGCCAAATGAGCTAGGAGAACCTACTTACAAACAATCCAAGCTTGACTACTCCTTCATTGAAGTCACTATCAAAGAAAAAGTATTAACCACTTTCACCCAGTCTTGAGCACACTAATAAAATCCTCAAAAACTGGTTGCAAGATCAGAAGGAGGTTCAGCAAATACCTCATATACTACAAGTATGGTCCTGAATTCCACAAAGCAGATGAGGTGAAATAATTGGAGGAGAATGTATTAATCTCGATATCATCTAGTAATGTTCTGGCCTAGCTTAGCTCAAAAGCTGTAGCTTTTACTTGGCTTCAGATGGCTTGGACTTTCAGAAATCACAGGCCAGGCCAAAGCCCTTAAGAACAGCTTAGCCCTGGCTTGGTTTGGCTTGATTTATGGCCTAAGTATGAAAATGGGTGATATCAATGATTAGTGCATAGATAAAACAAGTTTCACAATTTCATGCTGTATTCAGCATACTATAGTACCAATTATTTCTGTGAGATTCTGTGCACACACTCTACAGACACTCAAAAAATAGTATTGTACTCACTGCTCAACTATTTACTCATGCATAAATAAGCACAAATAATCACAAAATGGATAGTATACAATCAGATAATGTGCTAGTGGATACATGATACTATACTAATAGGAAAAAAATATAACATAAATAGGGCAATAGGACAAAGAACTCTGAGACCTCAATTAAGCATGAGTTGCAGATAATGATACCTTGATGTGTAAGGCTGATGTTGAGTATGAAGGGGTCCGGAATATGAAGCAGATTGAGATGAGACAAGACAAGGTAGGACCAAGATGAGACAAAACAGAACATTTTGACGAGATGGGATGTTTTGAGCTGAAATGTTCTGGACTTTGCGATGCTTGGTGAAACTCTCTTGATTTGACGATGAGTACATGAATATCAAAGGTTTATATACATACGAGCATGAAAGGGATAGCCAAGTGGCTCAATACATGGTACAATGTGTAGCAAACAAAGGGGAATTCAATGAAAGGGACTTTTTGGAACAAGAATGTGAGCGACAATAAGTAAAAGGAAGACTCATGTTCTACACGAGGTGGTGGCGTCACATGATATAAAATGAAGTGTTTGTTAGAATACAAGGGTGAATGTAAAAATGAAGGAAATGTATCTGGATGTCTCAGATATGAAGAGTGAAGCTCTTCACATCAATGAGACATGTGGACTGCATTCACATTCATTTGAAGTGTTAGTTGGAGTGCAGAGGATATAGTATCCTTACACCTCCTCCCCACTTTGGATATCAACCATCCTCGGTCGATCCTTCAACAAACGAGCTTCAAAATTTTTTTTTTGTAGAGTACAGTGGAAAAATAGAATCAAAAGCAAAAAGATAAAATGAAAAACACAACTATTCATTGTCTGGTATGATGCCTGTTAGGCTTTGAGGGTCGATATACTGAGTGACTTTGATTGAAGTCCGAGAGTGTGGGTGGTAAGGAATGAGATGGAAAGCAGCAAACTTCAGCTTCAAAAGGCTGCCATCGACTTCTGCGAGTCTGTAAGAGCTGCCTTGAGACCATGAAACAACGACCATAGGTTCAAAATAATGAGGTTTGCATTTTGCATTTGAGGCAGCTTCGATCTTTTTATTCAAGACAAGGACAAGAGAGCCGGGGGGAAAGTTATAATCATGAATTGTGGATGCAAAACAGTGTTCGAAGTCTTAGACTGATGTGAGATGGCTGTTGAGAAGGTGTTGATGAGCAATTGCAAGGTCATTGTCTTGTTTCTGAAGCTGCTGGGTGCGTGAACTGATGAGGTTGGACATTGAAAGGAGTGCAGAAATCTCGGGTAGCATGAAGGTTGCTTCAACTAGGTTGAGTGGAAGGAGGGGCTCTGTGCCATGAGCGAGGTAAGGTATAAGACAGCATAATCCAACAAACCTCATGTGATGTGACCAATGTGTGACGCTGTGAGGATAAGTCAAGCCGAATGACACAGACTCAGAGGAATCGGATCTAAGTAAATGATATGCAACTAGACTTGTAGTATCTAAGCTTGTAATGTAATAAATTGTAGCTCAGTGGGATTGCTCTAACTCTCGCACTGAACCCTTTGAGCTTTCCGCACACTACACTCAACATCTTCCATTGCGCCAGATTGCACCTGTCAGAAACATCATCAAGCCTTCATGTTTGATTTCTCATCAATTGACTTACAACTTGAGTATTTTTCTTATCTGAGCTTTGTTCAATATGCACCCTGGCTTTCTTTGACTGTAAATTTGAGATCCATATGCTGTGGAGACGTTTGCGCGGTGCCATGATGCTCTCTGTTGAGCCAAGTTGCCGCATTTGTCGGAGCCACAGTTTTGATGTCCGAATCTTTACTGTGTAGAACTGTAATTAACTATTAACTCTCTCATTTCTGCAAGGAATTCTATTCTGAAACCGTGAAAATGTTTGTTTTCGATTTATCTAGCAAATGGTGGAACAGATTTTTGAGAAGTGGTGTTTCTGAATTGTTAATAGATTTATACCTTAATGTCACTCTTTCATCACAATTATCACATGAGGTTCATCGGATTATGCTGTCTTATACCTTAGTACGGAGAATGGCCTGTGGATTTTCGTGTCATAATGTGATGTCTCTGTTACAAGATTTGACGAGTGAGTCTTGGATGGTGCAATGAGAGCGTTCGACAAGGCCATTAGCTTTTGAATTGTAAGCCAATATGTGAATATGCCAGATATGATACCTCTGTGCGAGCTAATTAACAGCTGCGACAAAAGGAGTCCCATTGTCCATCACGATGTCCTCTATAGCACCCCACCTGCACAAATTTTCTTCAAACAGAAAAGCCCCTAATGTTCTTCCCATCTCCTTCCTCAGCATTCTAAACTCTGGCCAGTTGGATAGTAAGCATTGTGCTTGTACCACATAAGAGAAGCCATGTGCTGTGGGCATGTGCATAGTGTCTGTGAAGACTTTACAAAATAGTGTCAAAGGTGTGGGGACCATTGGTGGTATTACAACCTTCTCTACTGAATGGATCTGACATTGATGACATGTCTTCAGATACCATGTGAGGTCTTGGTCCAGTGATGGCCACCAGAACTGGTCTGAAATAGTGTGACGTGTGGGATAAAAGCCCCAATGACCAAGGCTGTTGTGTGCTTTGCGTAATACTCACAAACAATCTGAATGAAACAATACCACCCTATGGTGGCCAGCTGTATCCTTGCGCCAGAGCCAGCCTCCTTTGGTAAAGAATTGTCATGCCCTTTTCATAGGTGGAAACGATCCGAATCTGAGATGGTAGAAGGGAGGGACAGGTTGTCGAGAAATGTTTGAATGATATGAAGTTCACCATCTTGTTGTTTGGTGATGTCATTTGAGGGTGGTTCCAGATCTGAGAATTCAACATCCTCCACACAACACATGAAAACTGCCCCGTTCTTCGTCATTCCACCCAAAGTTCCTTCCAAAACTTCTCCAATTCCTACCCCACATCCTAGAACTTCATCCACCCAGTCCTCAACATCTTCTGATGTTTCTTCAACCTCATCTTCATCTTCCAGTGCATGAGGTCGATGTGACAGGCCATCAGGTCCAAGGTGCCTTGCTCCAGGTACGTGTTTAAGAATGAAATTGAAAGTACATATTCCTGCTATCCATCTGTTCATAGCCGCATTGGGCTGGATGTCTGGTTTGTTGAGCATGCCATGGATGTACTTGGCATCTACCTCGATGGTGAACCTCTTTAAACCTATTAACCAGACTTTTGCAGCACGCAAGGCTCGAAATAGTCCATAGAGTTCTATCTTGGCCTGTGAGTAGTGCAATTCACACTTGTTCCAAGTGATGGAGCCAAATCTTGAAGGACGACAATGACCTTCAGAGTCAAGTTGTGAGAGAATCCATCTGCACACTATGTGAGATGAGTCTACTGATAGTATCACTTCAAGTGACGATGATGGGGCAAATTGCGGGAGAGTGAATGATTGTGTTTTTGAGGGAGTCCATGGCATTTTGAGTTTCTTGAGTCCATTCAAAGGAGACATTGGCACATGTAAGGTTGGTAAGTGGACGAGAGATTCGTGCGTAATCTTTAATCCAAGTTCGCACTGTTCCTGCAGTGCCCAAAAATGCACAGACCTCTGTTCATGACATGCATGGGGGCCAATGTCTGATTTTCATGACTTTGGATGAGTCTGGGCTGCGGCCTTCATATGTGCATATTTGTCTGATGACGAGAACTTCGGGTACACAAAGAAATAGTTTCTTCACAGAGACTGGTTCCAGTGTGCTTGAGTCTATGAAGGACACAATTAGCGTTAACACAGTGTTCCCAGACAAATCTGCAAATTCCAGGGTTCTCAATAAGTGTTTCACATGCTCCATCTGCCTTCTCATAACGGGTCTTTGGGCCTAAAATATTGACATCGTCCTGGAAGTTCGGTGCTATTTCGACCTCATTTTGAAGTATGAAAGCAACATCATTCTGAAACATGGTGGGTGAGTCAGTCCAGCCTTGGGGAAGGATGGTGCTGAGTGGTGTTTGGAATGTGGTGATGTCACGAGAATCCTCCGCGAGAGCCCTGTGATTGAATCCAACAAATAAATTTATTATAGAGTATATTGATCGTCCAGTGCATTGTTCGGCAAAGTGTTCAACATAGGGCATTGAAGCTGCATCCTTGACTGTAACAGAGTTCAGTTGTTGTAAGTCATGAACAATACGGATGGCTCTGTTCTTCTTTGCAACACAGAACCATCGTGATTGATATGATGAATTCGAAGGTTTGTAGACTCCTGACTTGATTTTGGCTTGGATTAGTCTGATAACTTCATCTTTGATGCCTGGAGAGATGGGAGGCTGGTGGTGAGTCCAGGGAGTGTGCTCAATAGTGGGAATGATGACTGGGGGAAAGTAGTCATCTCTAAAGTGCCCTTTCTCTGTTTCGTCCCAGGCAAGAGAAAATTCATTGTTCATAAGCACTTGGGCAGTGAGTTTGCACTCTTCTGGCCATAAGAATTGGTTTTCGAAGATTTTGAGGTCATGCATGCATTCTTTAGTGAGACAAGTACTGGGTTGGAATTCGGGTGGTTGAGGTGACAAGGTAGGAAGAGAAAGCAAAGGATCTTCAAGCAAATGGCGGATAATTTGAGCATGCGCCAGCATTGTTGTCGCTACGGGCTTAACTTTATTTGCGACCTTTTTGTATGCTAATACGTGATGGATGGGGTCAAAGTTGAATGATTGTTCTAGAAGGGAGTTGCAGAATGCTGTTGCATGAAGTTGAGATGTTGGAATAAGGGAAGTAGACAGGGCAGAGTGAGTGATGGTTCGTGAGGTTGATGGGCAGAGTTTCGAGATGGAGGGGAATGTGAAGAAGGCTGCAGATGTGGCTATGAACAATCCTGGTTGGGGCCATGGCCATGCCGATGTCTTGCAGGTATGAGTCTTAGTGCTGTCAAGAGGATCACTTATGGTTACCAATACTTCATCTTGTGTTTCATTCTTGGATAACTGCATGAGCCTTTGCCATGATCGCCCTAGGAGAAGCCAATAAGGTGCATCTGGCACCACATATGCATGTGCCCAAGTTTTGATGCCATCGACATCGATCTCCAACATTTCAATGCACCTGCCCATCTCTTGGGCTCCTCCATTTGCAGTTTGCATCCTCATATGAATCTCCTGGTTCCAAGGTGCATTAGTCTTCCTCCAAATGTCTTCCCTGATAACGACGATTTCAGAACCTTCATCAAGCAATCCCAACTCTAAGTGGACTCCGTTGAAGGTGACCCGAAGCTCTCTAAGTGGAGTAGCATGCTCGATCTGGACTGGTGGAGATGTTGCAACAATATTGGTGGTAAGAGGTACTGTGGAAGTGGGTACACACTGAGCCCTGCAGTGTTCTACAGCTTCCTTTCATAGCTCGGGACTGATGGCTAAAAGATCGGCAATAGTTACACCCGGGATCACTGAGTCAAGAATGTTTTGGAACATGTGTTTGGTCCATTCAAAATCAGCTGCTTTGGACTCGTATGTGAAGGAAGGTGGCATCTTCTTGGATTCAAGGTGAGGTTCCAATGGAGAAACTGGAGGTGCCGTGTTGGATGTGTTGCTTTGTTCCATGTCAATAGCTCTCGACTTCAAGCATGTTATAGCCAAGACTTCATTTGAAGGTTGACTTTCACTTTCGTCTTTGACTGTTACAACCACTGCATGATTTTCGGCAATTGAAGTACACTGCAAAAAGTATGATTCTGAGATGAAGGCGGAGGTAGGGATGTCATTGGAAGATTGGACCATGGTGTCATGTCAGAAATTGTCGAGAGGGATAGAATTAGGTCCACTTGCAGGAGTTGAAGGCTGGGCAGTGGCATATCTAGCGTCAATAGCTTGCTTTAACATTTCGTTGCCTGTTCGCCTTATGCAGGACTGGTCTGGAAATGCAAAGTATTGTCCGTCCCGAATTATACGTCCAGCTCTTAAGTAGTCCCCGGCTATCACGCAGGTCCGAATCACATGTGACCCTCCACAGAAGAAACATGTAGTGTTAGACTGATTGTTGGACGAAGGTAGCAAAGGAGGGAGAGGAATGTAAGGTAGAGTCCCAGATGTTGTGACGGAATTGACAAGTTGTCGTGATTTCGGGTCTGCCCATGCCTGTGCTGCAGCCGGAGCAAGGCATAGAAGGCACATATAGCAGCCTGAGTAGGCGGTGTCTCCTATATCTAAGGTATGCATCTGGCGTGCGAGATCCTCTACCTCATCCATCGTTGATTTAATCAGTACTGGAGGGGAGGTGAATGCCACATGCTTCATTTGGACTTCTCACCGTACATTTCATTTCTCTTCTTCTTCGTCATCAGAATCCCAACTTGGTCATGTCAGCTTAGCTTGGGAAGCATGATTTTCACGCATGGATTTGAGTCGACTAGCGATGGGCTCGTTCAAATCTGCATCAAATGCATCATCAGAGAATATGAATCGTCCTGCTTCGAGGACTTTCTCGAAGTCAGTGGCTTCATTTTGAGTGTAATTAGCTTCCTTGAGTTCGAGACATCGATTGATAGCACACCTTGCAGAGTGAGGGAGTCCTTGCCAAAAGTATCTGTCTCATTCGTGCTTGGAGATTTTTGGATTGGTCTCTAGCCATACAGCGATAGGATGAAACTGGTGATAGTATTGAAGAAGCTCCATTTCTGTGGAAATGTCAGAGTCTGCTGTATTGAGCACAACCCGTTCCAAGTCTCGGATCATATAACAAGTCCCCTGGTTCATGTGCGGGTACTTCGCAAGGATACTTTGTTTGAATATAGCATAGTCCTTACTTTCATAGCCCATTAGCATGACCCAAAAACGTTTGGTAAGGATGTCTGTATAATGGACAATCGCCTTGCATGTCTGTTTGTCCTGCAGCGATACCTTTGTTTGAGGTAGACATGGCTGTTTTCGTTTTCATTGAGGGCAGAGTGGATGCAATATATAATGGGGGAAGGTGAGACGGTACAGGAGCAGGATTGATAATGGGTGGTGCAAGTGTTACTGAAGGTATTGGGAGTGTTTGGGACTGTTGGAATAAGTGGTTGGAATTGAACAGGTGGTAAGGAAATGTTTTGACTGATGAATGTTTGGGGTGCAGCGGAGGTGACATTTCTTGCGGAGTCTACGAGAGGTGGTACTGATGGTGTAAGTGGGAGGAATCTAGCAG
The DNA here is from genome assembly GCF_016758755.1 of Suillus discolor. Lineage (NCBI taxonomy): Eukaryota > Fungi > Basidiomycota > Agaricomycetes > Boletales > Suillaceae > Suillus > Suillus discolor. The sequence goes on from NW_024541385.1 coordinate 16,430, forward strand.
CCGGGAGTTTGAAAGGGATTTGTCATATCCTGTATTCCGGACATACATCCGACAATGTTCCCACGCCTCATCCAGACCTCCGGACCCCCTGTCCATGTCCTTTATCTGTCAAGATGCCTGTACACCTGGATCCCTGTACCTTTGCTTATCCACACATCCAGATCCAAAACCCAGACACTCAATCTGATATCCACTTGCCAGGATCTCCGGATCCAACCTATGCTTCATATCCGAACCCAAACCTTAAATCAGCGCTCATTCCCTTATGGTAATCACCTGTCTCCGGACATCTGAACATCTCTGGACATCCGGATCCGACCCGCATCTATCTTCCGTGCCTTTTCCCTTTGTATGTTCCTTCTTGAGTCAGACTATACTCATTTTCTGTACCTCAGTTCATTTCTGCCTTTGTTTTCCTATGTTCTCATTTCCGTCTTCATTTACTATTTTCCGATAGACTAGTGTTTGACTTTTCTATACACTCCGCCCACAGCCTCGCATAGCTTCAGACTGCGCTGACTGATTCTCTGTTATGTCCTCCATAGTATATAAACCCCGTAGAAACACCTGTATTTCCTTAGTCTGAATATTACACATATTAGTCCTCGCACTAGACCTCACACTAAGTCCTCATACTAGTTCTAGTCCTCTGACTTAGTCAATATCCATCTCAGGCCTAGGGAGGAATTCCCTAGGCTGGAGCTCCACTCCTCCGCTCCTCCACTCCTCCGCTCCTCCGCTCCTCCAATCCTACACTCCTCTGAGTTTCTGGAAGTTTCCCACACCCCTCCAGAAGTTTCTTGCACTCATCCGGATCCGGATAGTCCTTCCTGACTTTCCCGCGCTCCTTTGGAAGTCCTATGAACTTCCTCCGGATGTCATCTGCAATTAAGGGCACATACTTGGGTAAGGGGCGCAGCGCACGAGCTGAAGCCAAGCCCCTCAGAACCAGTCCTACCCTTTGTGCACGGTCTTAACAGGATTGGTGGCGGCTCATCAAGGATCAAAGGGAAGTCCAAAGATAATTCTAGAGCTTCATCTAAGGAAGATCTTGCCGACTCTTCTGAGTTGTTCGGGGTAGTGGCTAGTTCTAGGAATGGGTTGGTTTGTCAATTGGAAGGAGTTGTAGGATTTGGAACAGGAAGTTCTGGAATGATGGAAGTGTCGATTGTTGCAGGAAGTTCATTTCGAGGACGTTTCGGAGAGAGCTGCACATTTTTGTGATAAAATTTCGGAATGGTGGGCGATGTAGGTTTAGATAAATGAATCTAGAATGTTTATGAATCTGTGGATCAGAATGGAAGATCAAAGGATCAGATTTGAGTGCAAGGAGATGTTTGAAAACAGAACCCCTCGCGGTGGGCTCCAAAATATGTAAGGCTGATGTTGAGTACGAAGAAGTCCAGAATATGAAGCAGATTGAGATGAGACAAGACAAGGTGGGACCAAGATGAGACAAAACAGAACATTTTGACAAGATGGGATGTTTTGAGCTGAAATGTTCTGGACTTTGCGATGCTTGGTGAAACTCTCTTGATTTGACGATGAGTACATGAATATCAAAGGTTTATATACATACGAGCATGAAAGGGATAGCCGAGTGGCTCAATACATGGTACAATGTGTAGCAAACAAAGGAGAATTCAATGAAAGGGACTTCTTGGAACAAGAATGTGAGCGATGATAAGTAAAAGGAAGGCTTATGTTCTACATGAGGTGGTGGCGTCACATTGAGTCGGTGGCATCAAACCAAGCAAAAGGAATAGAAGCTGATGGAATGAGTAAGGTCTAGCTACTGACAGGCACTAGGTATATGTACCTAGGTGCCTTGAGGTCTGGACAGGACCCCTGACACCTCCGAAAGACCCTCAAAACCTCCAAAAGCCCCTAGCTGCCAACCCCTACTGACACAATGTGATATAGGATGAAGTGTTTGTTAGAATACAAGGGTGAACGTAAAAATGAAGGAAATGTATCTGCATGTCTCAGATATGAAGAGTGAAGCTCTTCACATCAATGAGACATGCGGACTGCATTCACATTCGTTTGAAGTGTTAGTCGGAGTGCAGAGGATATAGTATCCTTACAGATGTGTCATCTAAGTTGCCATTAACCTTATAAGACTCCACCCTATGTGAATTTCAATTAGTATTCAAAACTTCATAAAAATGCACAGCTTACTATCTAGCTTCAGTCTATGATAAGAATCATCTGTGAGTTATCTCAGTAGTTTGAACATTGACTCATATAAAGTGCAATACTCTTTGAAAGTAAACTTTGGAATTGATTTGCCATTACCATTCTTCTTTAAGCCATTGAGGATACAGTTAACCTAGTAAATATAATGGCAGTAGATTGTAAAGTAGTATATAAACATGAAAAACTTTACCACTATACAAACTAAAGCAAGATACTTCAAAGGTAAAGTCTATTGAGTGAAATAGTCTGTATCTTATAGCCAGCCCAATATGACAATCACTCATATTATACAGGCTATCCCAGATGGACCTATGGGCAATTGTAGCCATAACATATGGCTAGGTCCATCATTAACAATACATGTGAGTTTCAGCTGGTGCCATAATAATGGAGTAGTATGACTGTGGGCAATAAATAAATTATAGATGTAATATATGGCTGGGTCCATACTAGTTAGGTAGTATACATGTGAGCCAATAGATAAATTGTAGATGTAATATATGGCTGGGCTCATAGGTAATATTATAGATGTATTACATGGCTGGACCCATAGTGCTAGTTGGCCTTTTGGCTGGCCTATATATAGAGATAGATAGAGATATGAGTAACCCCTGGAGGTCAGAGGTAAGGGTACTGGAGGGTAGATGTATGAGTTTGGATCTAGAGGCCTCTGTACCCCTAAACAAATAATAGTACCTCTGGGCCTAGATATAATATAATTTATAGGTATCTTTGGACTTGTACAGTAAAGCAAACTTTAAGAACTCAACTCTAAATAAATTAGGCTACTTTGTGGTTTCATTTTCTACATCTTACCAACATTCTAATTATGTTATCTAAAAGAACCAAAAAGCCCATAGAAAGACTTCTAACTATGGCCACTAAGGGCCAAAACAAGCAGAAGACAACAGACAAGGCTTCTAATACTATTGTTGCACCTAAATGGTCTAAAATAACAATATCTGTTGACTTAGATCAAGCTATAAAAAGTTCATCCCTAGGTCCAACTTCCTATCGAGCCACTGTGTATGAACTGAAGAAGAGGAGGCATCTCTTACTGACCACATTTTCACTCATGCCATCATTAAGAAGAAATACCTTAATCTTGCAATTTGTGTATGTCTCAGACTAACTATGTGCAAGAAGTACTGTATCTGGTTTGTTTTATCATCAAAATATGAAAGAATCTTTGCAAGCTCTGCAACAAGGGTGCTGTTTGATGATATGTTGTCTGCTGTAACATTCAACACCTATGTTGATAAACCTCATGAGTTTTCTCCACTGATATTTAATTGGTTTCATATCCTATTTGATATTCCAAATTCTTCTAGGATTTTTTTGAACACTTTAGCCAAATTTGCACCTGTATGTGACTATAACTAGTCAATGAGAGATATGTCTATCTTTTTGTTTACTTTTACCTTTGAAACCTCAACAATATCAAGGATTATAAATAGCAGCTGTTCCTCATGCTTAAGATATACACATACTGTAACATATACCTAATGATTAGGGGAAGTCTACATATTAGTAGCAAAATTGAGCTTGCTAGTATAGTCCTAGTAAGTAATATTATTGCTTTGGATTTATTCATGCAACATTGACAAGTCTCACCTATAGCATTCTTGCTATATGTCTCCATGTTTTAATGAACATCAACCTGACATTACATGTGACAGTTTTTGGTACTAGTATATAGTATTCTGGCCATCTTGTTTTTATTGACAAGACAAATTCTCAATCCTTCACAATCTTAAAGGATTACAGACCTTTAGTATTGCCACTATCAATTGTAGCTTGTAATGCTGTTTTACCCAAACAGCTCCTTACATGTTTACAGATAGGAATATTCTTATATTTTCAAGGTACATGAGGTACAGTAGAGATAATATATGGTGTGAAATATGATTCTTTGAGAGTCCTCCTATCAGTTTCTTCAAATGCCAGAGTCTCTTGAATTAAATTCATGAGATGTTGAAAATGTTTTACTTCTTCAGGTAGTAGAAATCCTTGAGGATTTATTTTAAGTGTTTCCATATGTTCATAAGTTAAATGTTCATTAGAATTAAATTCAGGAGGATGTGGAATTAAATTTTAAAGTAGGTTATAAGGGAAATGATGATCTACTCTGGCTCCTTGAAGAAAAGTTCCTGACATAGGCTTGACTTTTTAATCAACCCTCTTATACATTCTAAGCTCTGGAACTCTCTCAGGATAGTTGGTAGAGTCACAGGAAATTAAGATATCAGACTCAGTATCAGAGTGTTAATTATAGTCTGAGTCTTGAAGTATAGTGTCTTCATTTTGATTGGAGTTTGTAGTATGGTTTTTGAATGTGAGATTATTTCTAAGTCTCTCAAAACACTCCTCTATAGACTCATTTTCAAGCAAATCTGAAGGATACATCAGGATCTCCTTGCTTGAATTTTGTTCACTAGGTTTTGAGTAATTTAGACTTAAACTTGATTTTGCTATTGTTGAGACTTGGGTTTTTCAGACAAAATTTTGGACTGCCAAAGACTTGAATTACAGAACAGGTATCTCATATCTAAAGCTATCACTTGAGATTTTATACCTTTTTCTTGTATCAATACACTCATGTACATAATCCTGCAATGTAGTTTTTGTGAATAAGCAAGAGCACTAGAGACAATCAAAACAAGCAAAGACAAACATGTGAAATGAGACTCTGAGTCTGAGACTGACATGAAAACAGAGATATCAATACATAGGCATTGGTTTGAAGATGTGAGGGTCCATGTTTTTGGAATTAAGTGAATTTGGATACAAGCCAATAGAAGTCAAAGGGGAAATAGATATGATGGATATATATGAAATTTTGAAATTTGAAGATCCAGTAATGAGTTTTTAGATTTTCTATTAGAGAGATTGATAAGTTGAAATCATAATAATAATAAATAATAGAAGTTTACCTCTAGATCACTAGAGAAAAAACTTTTTAGCCTTATATTTTGGCTCTTCCTCAGGTTCTTTGACCATATCTGAGAGAATAAACCACTCTTTTAAATAAAAGGGGTCTTTGGTTATCTCACTATGAAAAAGGGAGGTAGCAATAGTAGTAAGGTCCATGCGCACAATGCTAAGGACTGGATCTCTATCTAAAGCAAGACAAAGAATGTTCTTAACAGATCCTACATCAAGGTGTCATAATTCTGTAAGTGTGCAAATGGTGTTCTTATCAGAGAAAGGCATAAGTAGGGCCTCCAAGATATCTAAAGCAAGGATGGGCTCTCCATGGTTTTCAACAATGGCAGCATAGGAGTTGAGCTATTTGTACTTACTCTCAGAAAAAAATAAGTTAATATCCTCATAATGACTAGATAAGTATTGGGAGAGAGGCCTCCTTGGATATATAAGAAGTGGTCACATTTAATAGTGCATGCATGTGTCAAAGCTTCTGCAAGCATTTGAGTTAATAGGACTGTCTTGATGACATTAATAAGATGCTGGCTATAGGCATAATGATCTTAAAGCTTATGAACATATTCATGTCATATTCATCTGGATCAAGGGCCTCCTGTAGGGAGTTTAGCTCCCCCAAAAATAATAGGGTGCCCAAAGTATAATCTATCTTAGAACATATGAAAGTTCCAGTCATTCCCAATAATTTCATCCTGACAGAAGCAGAATAACTTAATGGCCTGCACAATGTTGGAAATATACACTGAGTGATAGTCATTATATTTGACTGACTTGCTCCTAAGGTGTTCTTTAGCTTCTACACAAGTCAGTCCTATAGAAGATATTTCAGTCCTACCATCTGCATAAGCAGGTCTGTGATAAGAGATATTTTCCGAAGTAGGTGCAGGGGGAGGTGAATATGATAGAATTTGGGTAAGTGTATTATAAAAGTTAATTGTTTTAATGTACACACCTTCAGAAATAAGGTAGATGTCTTGCAAAACTGATAAACATCACATGATTAGTATGATGAAATTGTGACTATAGCTCATAAAATTAATAACATTTTGCCAACTCCATATACAAGAAATCTGTTCTGCTATCCTATTGATATCATATGTTTGAACAACTTTGTAATTTCAAAATGTATATCCATGCTGAAATAAGAGAGCTATTAATGAAACAGTAATATAGAGGAAGTGGCAAATGAAACTTTGCCACAACTCTGCCCTACTACTATGCTGTACTATTTTAGGAAGGTATCAGCTTACAATAACACAGCCCAAACATGCTCATAGTGTATAGGCTGCAAATTTACAGTCAAAAAAGGCAAAGACTTCTAAAGAAAAAATCAGTAACCAAGGAAATGTGAGTGTGGAAGCCCTCATGTACCAAAAGATTAAAAATAACACAGAAGTAGATAAATGAGTATAATAAAGGAATTTGATGATTTCATATCCTTCTCCAGTTTATTCTGATAATCAATATGAATTGTCTTTATTACTCAAAATACTAATTTCTAGCTACCTGCACATGATTTTATACTACTATATCATGTTATTCTCTACTATATTACTCCTCCACTCATTTTGTTATCTTTTAATAGCTTTGGCAGAAGTTATCTGAGGTCTGTCACACTTGTACCACATCATGTGATGTTCATCCTAGATGATATCAATGGCTGGAATCATAGGGTCAGGGCCAAGGTCTGAAGCTGAGTCATGGTTAGGAGGTAGGTCAAGGTCAAAGCAAGATTCATTATCAATAGAGAGTACAGATAGAGTAGGTAGTGTATGTAAGAAGGTAGAGTAGTAGTAGTATTGTGTGAGTAGATAGTGTTAGCATTAGCCAAAAGAGGGAGCTACAAGTTAGCATAGATATTAGAGAAAAGAGGGAGCCATGGGTTAGTATAAACATTGAGGAAAAGAGAGAGCCATGGGTCAGTGTAGACATTAGAGTAAAGAGAAAGCCACAGGTCAGCATAGATGTTAGACAAAAGAAAAAGCTATAGGTTAGAATAGACATTAGACAAAAATGAAAGCTACAGGTCAGTGTAGATATTAGACAAAAGAGAGAGCCACAGATTAGCATAGATATTGGCCAAAAAAGGAAGGTTAACATTGACATTGGCCAAAAGAGGGAGCCACAGATTAGTGTTAGTGTTGGGGAAAAGAGGGAGTCATGGATTGGCATTAGTGTTAGCCAAAAAAGAAAGCCACAGATTGGTGTTAGCATTACGCAAAAGATAGAGCAACAGATCAATGAAGGTGTTGGCCAAAAGTTGTCCAACATGATAAGAAAAGAATGTAACAATAGATTTAGTTAGATTTTGTAGACAATCTTATTCCACTCACAGTTGCTTGGTAGGGTGTTTACCTATTCCCTTGCTAAAGCATTTATCTATTTCCTTGGCTGCATCAGTGTTCAAATCTCTAACTTTCTAGTTCAAAAGTTGTTTTATTTTAGTCTTGTAATTAGCCACTAATGTTCAATAGACTTACTCATTTGCTTCTCCACAATATTGCAATGTTTTGTCATATATAATCATATTATGGTAGGCTAAAACTAAGCTTGTGTTATTCAAATTACAACAATTAGGATTGCTTCTCCTAACTAAGCATACTATATCATCTAAACATAGTCTATATTAGTTGTTCCAGGGGTATATATGCATTTTTGTTATATGCTCAGATTGTTCTTGCCAATTTTTGAACTAATGTTTTGATAAAGCTGTGGACTATTAAAAATGATGAGAGTCTTCACTATAAACAATTTCAAGAGAAGATTACATCAGCAAGACAAATGAATGTATGAGCTGGATATACTAGCTAGTAGGGTGTTCCTATGAGGAATGGTCATTATGAACCTTATGAGATTCAACATCATTCATCCTGTTTAGTGGAGCATGAGTTCCTCAGTTATGAATGCTTATAGCATGACCAAATTCTACAGAAAGTCCTATATATAATGAGATAGGCCTTACATGAGTGGATCCTTCTACAGGTACCATATGTAATAGTCCAACTAGAGGGATTATAGGAACTTGTCCCACAAGAGGATTATGTACTAGTCCTGCAATAGGCCTTTTATATGCTGGTCTAGGATAGAAATAAGAATAATAAGAACTACGAGAAAGAGGCCCTTTGTCATATTCCGCATTCCGGACCCAGACTGTTCACACACTCATCTCTGGATGTCCAGATCTGACCCACTTTTTACTTCCACTTTTTTCTCCTTTCATATGTCCCTGCTTGGTTAGCTCCTTTTACTGGTCCCCTGGTTATTTACATATCTGACTGTACTCATTTATCTGGACCTTGTTTCATTTCTGACTTCATTTATTATGTTCCGTTATACTATTGATAAGCTTTTCACATGCCTCATACATAGCCTTGCACTGTGCTGACTGATCTTCCGTTATGTTTCCATAGTATATAAACCCTGTAAATTCTCTGTACATCCTCAGTTTGAATATCATATTAGATTCTGCTCATTCCTGCCTCTGTTAAGACCATGCACAAAGGGTAGGACTGATTCCAAAGGGCTTGGCTTCAGCTCGTGCGCTGCACCCCTTATCCGAGTATGTGCCCTTAATTGCAGATGACATCTGGGGGAAGTCCATAGGACTTCCGAAGGAGCACGGGAAAGTCCGGAAAGACTGTCCGGATCCAGATGAGTGTGAGAAACTTTCGGAGGGGTGCGGGAAACTTCCGGAGGAACTTCTGGAAATTACTATGAGGTTTCGTCCTGGTACAGATATGTGTAACGGCTACTCAGGATGAATCCTGAGTAGAATGGAGACAGAGGAAAGGCTGCAGGGACAAAGTCCGAAGCAGAATAGGTCTGGAGGACCACAGGAAAGTTCTGGAGGAACTTCCGGAAACTTGGAGGAGTGTAGGATCGGAGGAGTGTAGGATCGGAGGAGCGGAGGAGTGGAGGAGCGGAGGAGCGGAGCTCCGGCCTAGGGAATTCCTCCCTAGGCCTGAGATGGATATTGACTAAGTCAGAGGACTAGAACTAGTATGAGGACTTAGTGTGAGGTCTAGTGTGAGGACTAATATGTGTAATATTCAGACTAAGGAAATACAGGAGTTTCTACAGGGTTCATATACTATGGAGGACATAACGGAGAATCAGTCAGCGCAGTCCGAAGCTATGCGAGGCTGTGGACGGAGGATGTAGAAAAGTCAAACACTAGTCTATCAGAAAATAGTAAATGAAGATGGAAATGAGAACATAGGAAAATAAAGGCGGAAATGAAATGAGGTACAGAAAATGAGTATAGACTAACTGGAGAAGGAACATACAAAGGGAAAAGGCACAGAAGATAGATGCGGGTTGGATCCGGATGTCCAGAGATGTTCAGATATGAGGGTGTGATTGGTCTGGGTCCGGAAACAGGTGATTACCATAAGGGGATGAGTGCTGATTCAAGGTTTGGGTTCGGATATGAAGCATAGGTCAGATCCGGAGATCCTGAGAAGTGGATATGAAATCAGGTGTCCGGATATCAGATCCAGATGTGTGAATATGCAAAGGTACAGAGATTTGGGTGTATAGACATCTGAACAGATAAAGGACATGGACAGGGGATCCGGAGGTCCAGATGAGGCATGGGAACATTGTTGGATGTAGGTCTGGAATATGGGATATGACAGCCTCCATCCGACTTGAGTCTCTCCTCTTGTCGTCCTCTGATAGTCTTAGGATTGATTCCTATTGACTTAACATCTCCACCTCTACCTTTGGTAGTCTTCCACTGTTTCTTTCTAGTCTGGACTTCGTCCGGATTAGTCTTCTCTCTTGTTTTCTGAATGTCTGCCAGAATTCCCGCGCATTGGACTTCGTCCTATAGCCCTCGGAAGTTAAGGGCATATACTTGGGTAAGGGACGCAGCACACAAGCTGAAGCTGAGCCCTTTGGATCCGACCCTTTGAGCATATTCTTAACACCCTCAGACTGAGACTAGGACACTTCATATAATAACTTTGACTATGGTACTAGTGTCAGATTAAAAAAATGGAGTCATATAAATTACTAACATTAGATCCCTTATTAGCTATCTCAGGTCAATATATATTTAGGAAGCTGGTGAGATTAGTGTTCTTTACAAGTGCTAACAGTATAATGTTTAGTAGGCTGGGATTAATATAAGTAGGTCTTGGACTGTACTAGGCCTCATTTGTAAAGGATAATACTTGCAAAGGTGATGAAATAGTTAGCTTGCTCAAGTGAGATACTGGAGTAACTATCCTAGACATAGGCTCAAAGTTGGGTTCAGATGAAAATTCTAAACTCTGAGGAACTGATTGGATAGCATAGCAGGTAGCTCAGAGATATATTATTCTGATAAGAAAAAAGTGCATCAACACCCACAATATCATGAAATAGAGTAATTATGTATAGAATCTTGAAGATAGGAAGTATGCAAGCATGGTAATATTAGGTTGATTATTAAATCATAGTAAGAGTACAAACTTAGATCTAAAAATAGGTGGGAATTCTGGCACTAAAAATGAGTTTGGAATGCAGTGCAAAATGCACTAGTCTTATAGTCTACTCACATTTAAGACTAAAACATTATATAGCAGATTAGTAGGTTCTAAAGTTTTGTTACATTGGTTGGATATCAGATTAAGTCCCAGTGTGGTTTAGATTCCACTATAAGAGATGTATAAGTACTATAATATATATATTAAAATAACTCTTCATACTCAGATAGGCAACTAATAGAGGGTATCAATCTTAGAAGCTGGAACTGATAAAAAAAGCTATAATATATTATATTAACCATGAATTTTGAACTGGAACAAAGAAATGTATCAAAGTATTAAGCAACATAGCACTATCCTTGGACTTCAAATTAGCTAGAGATGTACTTTCTGGATATTGCATCAGAAGACCTATACTTTGCCTAATTATACTTTAGCACTTTTATGTAATTTTTAGGACTTATAGAAGGTAAATAAGAAACTATACTCTTAGCCAAGATAAATAAGACATTATAAGAAAATGTAAGATATTACAACTTAGTATGATTTAGTGTGATTTAGTGTGATTTAGTGATATATCTAGGTTATCTGCTGATCTTAATTAGCTTAATGACCTGCCAGGCTTAACTAATTTTATTAGACTTGGCCAAGTTTTTTAATATTTTTTAGCAAAATTGTAGGTTTCCTGGTGTGAAGGAAATTTCAGCCTTAGGCAGCTCCTCAGGCTATATGTGCCCAGGGGCAGCCAGTCTTAGCTACTTCCTTCTATTCTTTCCTTATAAGCTCCATATACCTAGGGGCAGCCAGCCTTGGCTACTTCTTTCCACTCTTTCCTTGCAAGCTCCATATTTGCCAGCTTATAATTGTCAAGCATCCACCTCCTACCAATGATTTAGCAGATTTATTTGAGCATGATTTGTTTATTAGAGAAGGATATTTTGTTACTTAATGTGCAAAGAGTAGCAAATTGGTCAATGATATAAAATGTATGTATATAAGTACTTAGTTTGTTTATTCTAAGGAATAGACACACAATATTTCCTCTTCTATTGCTCATCTGAGCTGGTTAGCATACTGAACTATAAAACATACAAAGCAGGCTTGCATTTTACTACTAACTCAAAAGCTAGTTTTCTTGCCTATATGATGACTAATGGAGAATTTTAGCCTTCCTTATTTGTGAATAAACATAAAGACATATTTAAAGTGGTTTGTCGAACCATGAGTACCAAGAAGTTTTTAAACAAGAAAGAGTATATACAGTGACTGATACAACAGGAACCTCATTCTGAGATCATTATTAATCTTCAAGAACTTGTCAGCATCTATATGAACCTTAAGCTAAACTCACACCTGCCTAGTATGTTATTTATACTACACATGATTGACAGCTTCAAATATCTAGCTCTTAAGATGAAATCACTCTTTGTCATGTACTCTATTTAACTAAAGCATAGTATTATATTGTAATACTTTATACATATTTGTTAATTAAAAACCTATATTACATAGTAATATTGACTGATACTTTTGTTTATAGCTAGGTAACAAGTCACATGATAGTTTCATAATACAGTTACCAACCTATATTGTATCTTGTCTTATTCTACATAGCTGCCATAGCTACTTATAAGCTTTTATTTGCTTCCACATATGTTAGTATCTCATGATATCTCATTAATACCAACATAATGCCTACTGAATATCATCATCCTCACAATTATCACACTTATTTGAATATTTGAACTAGACTGGAATTGAGCAAGTATTATATTATAAGAATAAGATACTTATATGACTCTTATAATATAAGATAAAATCTGAGGCCATTTCCTGTTCTCTTGTATTCCTAACAATTATTATATGCACTGTAATCACTAATGATTCAAGGCTGTTAGGTCATTTTACTCTAATATCACTAACTAAAGCTGTTTGACTCAAATTCTAGAGTTTCTGCTCTAATGTCAAATGCTGAGGCTATCTGACACAAATTCCAGAAGTTCTACTCTTATACCACAAACTGAGACTGCCTTGCTCAAATTCTGAAGCTTTCTGCTTCAATGCTATCAACTGAAGTTATATGATTCAAATTCTCAAGCTTTTATATTAATGTCAAATGAGACTATCAGGTCCAAATTCTAATACCAAAGTTAGGGAAATTTTAAATGGGGACATATGAAAGAAGCAAAATCCAAAAATAATATAAATATCAAATAAGAGATATGACAGGGCAGCTAATGTACTCTTCAGATACTCTGGTTATCATTTATTCTTTGTAGAGTGTAAGAGAACTTACCTTGATTAATTCAATATTGAACTGTAGTAACACACACAACAATAGAAAAAACCCTAATACTAATAATCTGACTAACTTAGTATGTATCTAATATAAGATTATACCAAATGTCTTCAAAGAGGTAATCATCATTTTTGATATAACAGGTGACACTATCTAACATATCTAGATACTCTATAGTGATCATGGACACTATAGGTATAACTACCCACAGTAGCATCTGGCCCACTCTTAACCTCTGGGAAAAAATGAGAATCAAATAAGAGAATAGAGTACAAAGTTAAAGAGGTAGTTTACTGCTTGTATACAAGAGATTGCTAGGTATACCTCATTAGGATACTCTCCTAGTTGTAACAGCCATCATGAATAGCATACTATATACTGATATGATGGATAAGGAGCTACATAGCTACTAGCACTTTATTAAGTATCTTCTGCTATATTTTTAGTTAGATACATTATATCATACATACAGTAATTTTAAATAACATTACTTGGATACTATCAGAAAACACCCTTTGGCCTTCCCTCTGCACTCTGTCTAAGCATACTAAAGATTGTCCTATTACCAAGGGTCTTTTAGGTTCTGAATGTAGGATATGTAACTCATTGATAATTTGCTCATCAGGAGGATATCATTACTCTGACTATGATTAGTTGTTGATACAGATATCTAAAGATAGTACCAAAGTTTTGTGAACTGTCTCTGGAGTTATTAAAGTAGGCAGATACATTGTGGCCTCCATAAGCTTCAGTAGGAGCAATTAACCAGATTTTTTAGTACAAAACTCAGAACTCATTAGGGGAGAGCTCAAAAGTGCTTAATATCTAACTGGACCTGTATATCATCTAAAATCTTATAAAAACAGTTAATGTAAAAGGGAAAATTTTATAACAACACATTCATAAATTTAAACTCACCATGAGATTAGGCTCAGGCTTTGCTATTTGTTTGTCCTTGCTAATATTTAACAGCATCACTATAGACCAGTCATTCATGAGATATATTTTTCTGCCAATGCAATAAAAGTAATCAAGGAGGGGCTTAAACCAATGTCATATTTGTCATTAATATTTGATTAGTATTTCTATTGCTATATCTTAGCAATTCTGATAGTATTACTTACCTTCTTAATATCCAACTGAATCCTCATTAGATACTCCTAAATGTAGTTCAATAGCCAGCCTTCTAGGAGTAGCTCTGGTGCACAATCAGCTCCTTTCTCCAGAGTCAAGTATAGGGTTATACAAGCAATGATGCTATGAAGATGACTTAAGGATTTGTTATTTTATATATCTTCTTTCATTTTCTTCAATAGGGACCATAATTGTCACAAGACACATATCACATTTGCTCAATATATACTTAAGAACATGATATAGATAGGTAATATCTCCTTAATACAATCTTCCTTTCCTATAAATAATGTCTGCATGTTTATAAATTTTACCTATGACCTCTGTCTATGTTGAGAGTTTGTCTTTCTCATCTTGTATGCAAGATCATTATTGATTCACACAATTTGATAAGTTGTGCTTTTATGTTTTCATCAACTTTTTCAATATCTTTGAATAGGTTATTGACCATCTTATAGGATGAGAACAATTTATGGGAGTTGGAAATGAATAGGGTCTGAATAGATAAGTACATTTGGATATAGACATAATTAGAAGACTGAAAACAGGGGCTAACTAAAATGGAACATACAAAAGGAAAAAAAATGCAGAAGTCAGAAGTGGGTTGCCAGACATGTGGAGATGATTGTGTCATACTTTTTTATTTTGCATTTATTATGCAATATAAGACCATGAGATAGTTTAGGATAGAAAGAGGAGTACATAATCAATAAAGATTCAGAGTAATTGATAAGATGAGAGAATAACATAATAAATTGAAATTAACTATGCAAAAGTAATACATTCAGATTCAATATATAACCTATGCAGGCAATGTTACTAATAGATAATCTTGCACAGTTAAATTAATAACTCAATACAGGTGTCAAAGCTGTGAAGATTGAAATTGGAATGATTAATATTTTGACCATCAAGAATAAATTAATATTTGAGACATATGATAACAGGCCTCAAAATAAAGCTAAGACCAATAAAATAATGTTATCATCTGAGAATAATAGTATTCAGTCAATGAAAGAAATAAATGTCCTTACCATCATTATCAAGTCATTATATATAGCCCCTGGACAGATACTAATAGGCAAATAGACCAAGCCAAACATTAGAGAAGATGACATTCCTAGATACACAACCTTTTATATTAGCATCTGGTTAGTATTACATTGCTATTTTAAGAAAACTGGCTTAAGCACACCTATCTTGAGGAATAAGAAGAGATACAGAAATGACTAGCATAACTACAGAGTATGAAGAAGATAACAGATGAGAAAGCTATTGAGCATGAAGACTTACAAAAGCAACTTAGGATAGTAAAAAGACACATAGACAGTCTAGCCTATGGAGAGTCATACTTTATATGACAAAGGTGAGTAAAACATTATCTTATATCATAATTATTATACATCAAGACTTGTATCTTGAATTGATATATCAAAGGAGTGTCCTATTTATACATACAGAGTTAATACTTGATTTAAATATTATTATATATTAATATGGCCCATCCAGACTCTGTTTAGATGAGATGGGATGAGATGTATGTCTTACATTTTCTGTTAAAAATACATATCCAGTGTCATGTCTGTATGCATTATATGAAATTAGCGATAAAACACCTACCAAATTTGACCAACACAGGCAAAGGCAAACTTGCAATATACCTAAGTTAAAATCAAACACTACATATTTATAGCAAGATATAGGAAGAGCAGCTTATTTCAATCTTACTGAATATGCAAGATGTATAAACCAAGAGTGACTAAAAAGCAGCTATCAAAGTACTCAAACTAAATATGAGAAATCTAGTCACCAAAAAAACTTGAACCTAACTTCTCTAGTAGATCATCTATGCAAATAATATTAGTAAAATACTGACATTCTTTACTGTGGACTAGATTATCTAATACCCTCATTTATTTTTTGAGGATATCATTGAACAACTTATAGTGAGATTAGATGTGACTCACTCAAGGTTAGAGTTTATAGTAGATCATAATCAGTTTGAGTAAGAAAAACTGTTAAAGTTTAGTAGTTAAAGATATAATTTATATTTGACTTGAGTATGCTCATAAATTCTGTTTAATTCAAAGAAAAAATCAAACTACACATTTCAAAGGGCATTACTGTCAGAAAAGCATATCAGAATCTTTTCTTTCTCTGAGTGATAGGAGTAGTACAGTGTGTCAAAAGATGGGCCACAAATTGAGATATATCATCAGCATAATTAGAGATTTAGAGCTAGTTCGGTAACCCAAGGTAAAGTAAATTTGCCAACTTCAAGGATGATATAAGGTCGGTACAGTAGCCTCTGGTTTGGAGACCGACATTGGAGCTTGAACTCCCTTTGATCTCATGTCTAGCTATATAGCTCAGTATACAACTCAAGATCTATGTGATCAGGAACAACATCTGGGCTAGTGTTATCAGCTCAAGTCCACATCCTTTCCATGGCTCAGGAGTCATCTCATACTACTACAGAGAGAGGGCTGTTTGGACCGACACAGAGATTGATCAGTTTCTCCTCTACCTATCCAACAATCAGGACAAGATCAGCAACACTGGTAACTTTAAAGATCCGATATACAATGGTGCTGCAGAGGCTATTTATGAGTACCTGCAGCAAGGTCCAGCGAAGACTGGGACAATGTATAAGACTGAAATGGGCATCAGTAAGTCATACCAATATATTATTTATCTATAGACTTGATGGAGATCATATAGTAAAACAGACTTTTAACGCTATTCAGAAGTATTGCCAGCAGTCTGGTGTCCACTGGGACAAAATTGGAGGAGTCAATGTCGAGGGTGATGCTTCAACCTCAGTATGGAATGAATATGTTTCCAAGAAGGTATGTCAAGTTCGCTAATACTATTTCATGTGTCTCACTGTTTGATAATAGGGAAATTCAGTCATGCGCCCTTTTTGTGCATCAGGATGAAGACACTATGAGCAAATGGACAGCATAATACCATGAGGCAGTGGTGCCTGAGGGCGTACAGGGTACCAACCCAATATAGCTCTCCCCCCTCCCTTAAGCTCAAGCTCCAGTCCTAGCATACCAGCAGGTGAACACAATACTATTGATCCTGTTCTTGCCACGTCTAGTGCTGGTGTTGCTGGTCCTAGCACCACCCCTACAGCAGCTGCCCTCACTTCTATGCCTGCTTCTCCTTCCTTCATGTCTTTTCCTGCTTCTCCATCCTTCATGCATCCTCCTGGCAAACATTCTCACACTGACATGCTTCATGAGCCGACTGCTCATTGGTGTCTACCTTAGTTTCGCAAATGCAAATGCCTGCCTCCCTCCGAGTTGAACTCTATCAAAAGAGCAAAAACAGCATCAGGCCACACATCAGGAGGCCACACATAGACTCAGGGTGGTTCCACAAAAAATACTAACACGTTGGACACCAAGATATCAAAGGCCACCACGGCTGTAGCCGTGATAGAATTCCAGAGCTCTGTTAATCAGCTTAATAGATGTAATTGCTGAGCGCATGGTCTATCCTGAGGATTGGGTAATGGACCAGCGCTCAAGGGCCATGCAGATGTTGCAGGTTGAGGATGCAGAGTTGCCATTCACAGAGCAGCTTATAATACAACAGGTTTTTTCTATGGACCCTGCAGCTACTGACATATACACACAAACCACCGACAAGGAGATGCTATTATTCATTCCACAGCCCAGCGGTTGGGACTTCAACTTCCTATGCTTGATAGTTAGTATACTCATATAATCAGTAGTATGAAAATGCACTATTGATACAACATATGATGATAATGCAGTAGTTGAAGCATGGTCTCAGAACGAACACAAACATCTTGTGCTTTGATGGTGGTGGATACATCAGAATCGTGCTACAGTGCTACATATCATTGTCACTATCTTCAAAGGAGTCATCTAGCAGGCCTCGCTGCTGCAAAACAGTTTGGTAATCTTCCCACATGCAGCGTGCAATACAATTGCGTGCTTCCTTCATACCTCCACCTCTGTCAAACACCTCCTCATCATCGGGGATCCCTTGGTGCTCTGGGTTGTCGTAATCAAAGTGTTTATTCATCATCATCATCATCATCATCATCATCTGGGAGCACTTTGTTGTCAGGGTTGTGAGTGGATATGAAATTGTGAATCGTACATAGCACAGCAGGTATATGTGCCTGGATGGTCATAGGATATTCAGGTGATAGCAAAAGAATGCGGAAACGGTGTTTTAACACACCAAAGATGCACTCAATCACATTTTGAGCAGATGAATGTCACAGATTGAAGAGTTCTTCTTTAGTCGTTGGTCTGCAAAAATAGAATAGTTATAAGAAAGCATAGAGTATGGAATAAATAAAACATACCTGACATTAGCGCGTCCCCATTCAGCCAAATGATAATGGACACTGCGGTAGGGGACTAAAAGCCCATCACACAAAGGGAACCTCGCATCCGCTAAGAGATATTTGCCAGGAGGGACATACAAGCTACCTGAACAAGCCTCGTCGTAGAGGCATGCATCTGTAACAGATCCCTCTCAGCCAGTGAGAGCATATGAGAACTTGAGGTCAAAGGTGCAGGTGAATAGATAGTTCTGAGACACAAAACCCTTGCAATTATGATATGAGGGGCGGTCAGATGATGAGGGGTGAGCGTGGATGTGGCTGCTGTTGATTGCACCGATAGTGTCCTTAAAGTAAGGCCAGAATTTGAGGTTGCTACAGATGTTGCTAGAGACGTTGTCAGTGTCATTGGGAGAACATACATGAGTAGTGTAGAACAGGGGGATGCAAAAATAAACAACATCTTATGGAAATACCTACAATTAGGTGTGAGCTCATCATAAATAACAATAAAATCAGCTTACTTTGAGATGGTATCGTTTGACCATTGAAAACGCTCCCTGACATGATGGATTGTTAGCCCTATAACACACGTATATAAAAACATGGCAAGTTGCTCTTTGAGTGAAACATGATGTGAACTAGCATAACCCAAAACATGAAGTTCAGCTATGAGCGTATAGAAGATATGCATGCCAAGCTCGCATCACATACGATCTGGGTGACCAATGATGAGTTCCATGACCCATTGTTCACCTGAGAGGGCCGATGTATGGTATGCCTCAGGCACAGAGTCCTGAAGCAATGAGTGTGTAGCAGTCAGAAGGACACTGACGAGTAGTGCAATGTGACATAGGATTCACATATGATTCTGCCGACGGCCTGCAGCTGGCGGCTGAACAGCCTGAGCTTGAGTAAGTTGTCGGAGCAAGGGGTCAATGATATCCATAAAGCAATGAGTGTGATGGATAACAAGTCCTACTGATATTGATATCACAAGGTTGAAACTCAGCTATCAGCACCTACTGTGCCATGAAAACACTATAAATATCCTTTTCTAGTCTCAAAATATAATAAGCTATATATTGAAATTGATATTACTAGTACCTTGTTTAAGGATCTTATATGATTTATATAAAATAGTATATTGATATACATTGCAAAATTAGTCTTGAAGATTTAGCTAAAGAACACTTATTACAATAGTTAGATCTCCTAATACTGGCTTGTATAGTAAATTTTAAGAGAAAAATCATTGAGGGTGTCTCATACTCTGACTAGTTCTTTCTAACCTTTTATAGTAATTACATAGAAAAATTAAGCAGCAAGAAAAGATAGCCAAAAAGCACCTAATAGATCATAAAGTAGTAGTTAGAAGGTAGAAAATCTTATAAAGTATTGGGCATTTGAGCCTTGGGGTGAAGAAGTATATTAGTGATAGTTGTAGTTCTAACTTCTTGACACCACCTCAAATGTTAAGTTCTTACAATATTTTCTTTCAAAATTTTTCCAAACAGCAATATTATACATTTATTACCTAGTTTATCATTCAAAAAATTTATTCAGCCTATATTGTATAACTAAATAGGCCAGTGACAGCCTTAAATTAAAGTTTACAGTATTATTTCAAATAAAGATAATAGTTTGCTAAGAGTCTATATTCTCAACAGCTAGATTAAAAAATATAAAAATATACAATGGCTCCAATGGATATACAGAGTGCTATTTACTCAAATTCAGTAATTATTGAAAAAATCATCATGCTTGTTTAGATGTATATTAAAAGAATAAGGGCTCATTCAGCAACCAGTTAGTTGTATCCATTTTCATTCAAAATGGAACAATATGTTTATTTGATTAAGGGCCTGTCACACTGCTACATAATATGATGTTATACTAGTACTTGTTTACTACTACTACTACCAATCATGTGACCTAAGCAAATATAACACTTTCTTTCATCTGACACCAGGGAGCCTAAGAACACCAACCTACTGCAACCTCAAGAGTAGGCTGATAACACAAAGATCCCATGGAATGTGAAGTGGAGTTCTGGGGATAATACAACACTCATTGACTCTCTCAAGACTTTTGCTGATGGAAACATGGCTAATAATGGAACCTTCAAGACTGTTGCAAAGGCCATCAAAGATAGTCACAAAGCCAGTAGAGGTGCTTTAAAAACTGTGAAAAGTTGCTCATGTCATTGAAGCACTGTAAGTAGTATTTTTTCTTCATTTTCATGTTGAAATACTATATGTAGTTGAAGGCCAACTGGCTTATTGTCCCAAAACTGCGAGAACTGTCTGAATTTGGATGGAACAAGATGAGGAGGATTGTTATTGCTAGTAACAAAGTGTAGGATGATTATCTTCAGATGAGCTTTTACTTGTTGCTTATTTCTTGACTAAATTACTATTTAGGTCCATTCTGAAGCCAAGCAGTCAGGGCATTATTAGGAACAAAAGTATCAATGTGTGTCCACTCCAACAGTATTGGAAAAATGAGTAAAGCTTAGGATTACTGTGAACTTCAGGGGAGACTATGTCATTGAATGGCAGGTGGATGTAGTGTTAATAAAATTATGGTGATACTATCATGTCTAGATGACAAAGAAAAATCCTAATAGTACAGTTACAGTAATAAATCAATTTTGTTATATTTTAAATAATAATGTGGGCACTTACTTTGAAATAGTATCTGCACTGTACTGAAAAAAGAGTCTCTTGTCTTCTTTTATGCTTCTTCATAAACAAAGAATGACTGGTGAGGTCAGACTTACTAAGCATAGAGTTTTGAGTAGGAGGTGATTATATAAATTGCTAGAATATTAGGTAAAGGAAATAAGAAATTGATATGATTATAACATCAGAAAAAGTACATAATCAGTCTATTATATTCTAGAGGACTCTCCAAGGTAAAATGATAGATTAGGAAGAATAGAAGTTTGAAAAAAAGTCAGAACTAGGTCAGATAATAAGTAAGCTTACTATCCCATATTCTACAATATCAGTTTTGTAAGAAGTAAATTAACACTACCATAAAAAAAGATTAAATATCTGAATGTAGTCTTTATAATTTAAAATTTAAGATTTATATCTATCACATCTTTTGATGCTATAAATACAATGTGGAGAAGAGTGATATTAATAAGAATATAGTAAGCAGCTTTTATCTCAGCAGAAGTTATAGTGAGAGTGTCCTTCAGACTAACTAAGCTCACTTTTACTATAGAAGAGATATGATGCTTAATCAATTTTAATAGTTCTTTGAAAGTCTAAAATAAAGTCTCACTTGGAAATATTTATATTGGTTTTCAAACTTACAATTCTAGCTTTATTTGTTGTCAAGAATTAAAAGCTTAGTGTAAACATAAGAAAGAAAGAGATATATATATTTAATTTTTTAATGCTAATATGTGATTTTAATATTCCAAAATACATACACCATGTTTGAAAACTATCTTGCTAGTTTTCAGTATTGTTGCTTTATCCCTTATCCCCTCCTCAGATGCTATTGGCCCAGTATTCCATTAAGAAATCTATCTGATAGGCTTCCTTCACAGCTAAAAGTAGCTCATCATGTGTAGCTGCTATTACCTATGGTATTGAAAACTTAGCTATCTCAAAATTGATAAACTAATCAGCTACACTACTTGCAAGTCTGTTGCTAGCTGCACAAGAACATGAATTTTGTGCTTCCTGTGGGAAAAGTTGTGGTTTGCTAGTGAACAATGGTTGATACAGGAGTAAGAATAAATCATATAAGTGAGTGAATGAATGAAAATAAAGTAATGCATTTCCAGGGGACAAAAACAATCAAACTACTGCACACCATAGGGACTATTTAAGCACTGTAGTTACCACTTGTATTCCTCACTTTAATCTACTAGGTTTTACCTGGATATCTCCTCTACTAAGGGATCTACCTTAGTAGTCTTTGAGCCACAATTCATCTATGTAATAGTCACAGAGGAAGGCAAAACCGTACTCCTCAATATCAGTGTAATTCATACCAGATGATACAAGAAAGATTGATTGATTGATTGATTCGGAAGAAAATGAATATATAAGTGTTGGCTGCCTGGGTTCATTGTCTACGATGAATGTTGGAAGACCCCACATCCAAGGAACTGCTCATGCAGTTCATTGGCTCTGTGGGGTACCTTTCTGCTGGATGCAAGGGAGTTCGCGTGCATATGCAGCACCCTTTGTCATTAACTATGAGTTGCTGACCAGTCTTCATGGACCATGTTCCCAACCATATACTCAATTGCCATGGACTACGCCCTGGTACAAGCTTCTGCTGTGCCATGTGAGCAGGTATTTTCATCAAGTAGTGAAACCCATATGAAAAAATGGAATCGCCTCAGCCCCGTTTTGATGGAAGGATTACAAATGGTCAAGTTTTTCCTGAAGAAAGAACATCTTGACACCACAGGTTGGGTGGCAAGATCACATCTCCATCATGGTGAGGTTGGGAATACAAGAGTTGAACAGTGGTAATTATTTTCTAGCACGAACACTGTCATTATATCATTATACACCACTAACATTCCCCACTTGCTCATACCCATCCCTCGAACATGACCTACGTCTCAAATGATCTTCCACTATGGGTGTCGCATATCAGTGCCGATATTGATTTCAGCTATCAGAAAGGTTTTTCACATCCAGATGTCTAGATCCAACATTGACTTGTGGTTTTGCAGTTGCCACTGTCATCGTCATGGTATACAATTGGGGTAAGCAGGACAGTGTTCGAAAATCACTGATATTACCATAGTTCAAGACTCCGTGCCTCGAGACGATCAGAAAGGCACTCCCTTGAATGTTTTGATCGGTGTAGTAGCGCCTGTGGCCACGAGTATTGCAGCCTTCTCTTTAGGTCCATTTCATTCGTCCCTTCTGGTAGACACTGAATGTGCTATCTCAATGATCTTGGCAGCTGCTTGCACCAAGTCACAGCAGGGAGCCAAAGAAGGAACATTCGAGTTACAAGAAGCTGAAGAAGGGCATGGATCAAAAAATTTACAGACTGCGACAGGGATAACAAATCAATGATAATGGTATATATCACGTCACAAAGAGAATACTGGCACAACACTAGTACTTGAGTACAGCAAGCACTTATAGTATGATGGAGGAATATGATTCTATCGACATTCTTGAGGAAATCTTACATTGAGCATTCCAGGAGATTTGATGCTTTCCAACAAGCTGAACATGGTATTATTGTACAACAAATGAAAGGAAAGTCAGTCCATAATGGTATGCATGACCAGCAGCCACATTTCAAATGTCAGATTTGCCCCCCTTGTAAATGCCTCCACCAACTTAATGCCAGTGCTAATTCCTTTGCTATCGCCATTCTTATAGGACCAGAATCCTGGCAAATCCAGTTGTGCATGTTCTGAAGTTCACTAGATGCCTAGCCAAATATTCCTCTGCATATGTGCCCAATGCTATGAGGTTGGAGGTGATGGAGTGCCTAGTAATCCTGATGGCAAAAAACTGCCTGTCATGATGAAGCATGTGCATTGATTGCAAGCTACCAACATTGCTTCTTCACCCTGTGAAGCTTCTCGTTCGTGTCGCACTCTGGATAATACACAGTAAGCATCATCATAGCTGACATCACTACACTTTGAGCTCTCTAACTTCATTGTTTCTTAGACATATTGCTCATGTTTGTACTGTCAAGCTCACCACCATCAATCTCCACAATCATCCAACATCATAAACATAGTAAAAATGATGGTGGTGAGGCAGCAGCTTTTAACTTTGGGGAAACTTGGTATCAGGATGACTACAAGGGAGGGGGACGTATGAGACTATATTTCTTCCACCCAGATTGCTTACTGAGATATCTAATTCAAATTGTGTCTCAATGCTTTCAACTTGTCCAGTATGGCCTCTTACCAGGCCAGCTTGGCCTCTTGCAATGCTAGTTATGCTTGTTGCTGAGCCAGCTTGGCTTTTTGCCTATCCAGCTGAGCTTGTTTCTAGGCCACTTTAGCCTGTGTCTAGGCCAATTCAATCTGTTTCTTCTCAACCCTGTTATCCATGTACAGGATGGTCTCCTTCAAGCTCTCCTCCAAATATTGTTTGTTCTTCAGGTGCTCCAGATTGAGATTGGACTGTGCATAAACTTGTGCACAGGTTCCACAGCAGACCACTGATGGTGGTACCTTTGTAATCAGTCACTGTCTCGGCTTCCTCTTCTAATGCTTGTGAGAGCTTGTCTTGGCTGTACTAAATAGAATCACACACATTTTTTGGTTGTTGCTTGTGTGTGGATGCAGTGATCCTTATGTGACAAGTCCATGGGGTTCTTGTTATGGTATTTCACCTCAGATAGTAGGGGTTGATGCTCAGTGTGTATCTTAAGAAGACTGTCAATGTGCAAGGTATTAGTTAAGAAAATAGTAGTGGGTTGCTAGTTTCGACCTTGCATATTGTGGACATCATAGGTTAATGAACTCCACCGACAATGTCCATGTCAGCCCAACAGCATACTTTAATTTACTTATTAACTAAGATATCCATAACCTGGATGAGTGCAGCCCCGATATTTGGAACAGAATGGACATTGCAAATGATTATTTACATTATAACACTGTCTGCATGTATTTTACAATATAGGAGAATATAGGAGCAAGCTTGGACAACTGAAAAATGAATGGTGAGTCAGATCCCAGCACAGTACAAACTACTGAGTGGCCATAGCTTGGGATCTCAAGAGTGTTGAACAAAGACAAGTGCTTGGACACTACATTGGAGGTAGTTACGGGATTGCAGCAGTCTTCACTTCAATCCACTGGAACAGGATTTTTGCAGAGCCAAGAGTGTCAGACAACAAAGAGGAAGTTACAGGCACCTCTGAGCAGTACACACTGCTTGGTAGGAAGTGGTTCCAGAGCAAAGATGTACATGACTGTACATACAACCATACCATGTGAATGAGGGGAAGGAAGGACTTGGTACATTCAAAGCGATGAAATCAGGAGAGAAAGGCGGGAACACAACCATACAAACACTGCTAAGATATTAATGTAAACAGTCAAACAATAATGTCATAGGCTGACTCACTATGCTAAGCTCCTACCTAGCAAACCAAAGGAATGAGAGCACTTGTGATCAATCTGCTTTGAGAAGTCAAACAATTAGTTGATCCAGTGCGTGAAGGCTAGACTTTGCAAAGTTAATATACCCAAAGCCGATTCAAAGGCCAACTTACCAGTTCATGCTCCTACCAACAAAATGAGAGCACTTCCAGGTGTTATTATTACATTCTCTCAGATTGACGACTGTCCAGAGCTGGTCCAATCCAGGTTTCTTTATGAACAACATGGGTATGGTATTTCCCACGCTCGTCATCTGCCATCTCCCAGACGCAAGGTGCCCACCCATGATAGAACATGTATCTTGGATGTAATAAATGGCAGGCAACAGAAACTTGAATGAACTATTTAGCCAGTCTTTTCCTTCAGCATTACTGTCAACACTACCATCCCTGGACCAGACTTGTGTTTTGAAGTTGGATTGTTTGAAGTGGCAAGGTCTGCTGCAAAGAGGAGTATCCAGAGAATCCATGGAGACCGCATTTTTATATCTTTTGGGCTGAATTTACCGCACATTGATCATTGTTGGATCAATGATCGAGCACACAATTTGACAGCAGTCGCATGTAAGTAAACCAAAGTCTTATGGAGATTGAGATTGACTTGGCATTGCAAAGTTCCAAGAACTATGGTGGTGGCAGTGAAGTGTACTGATGGAAAACGGACCAAATGGAGGGACTGTGTCATGATCTAAATCAGCTTTTGTTATGTGAGCAAATATGGGTCAGCCAGCAATTGTTGTATCTCTACAATGGGTAAGTCAAATTCAATTACAGACTGCCATTGCTCTGCCTTGAGCTTACCATGCTCTGCTTCCCCCAGATTCTTTAGCGGTCTGCAGTGCCATGAAGGTTGTTTGGAGCGAGATATATTTCTCATGAGGGGGCAATGTGGCCACATATAGAATTATGACCTCTCTATCAGTGAAAAGTGTGTGCCAACATCTTTAGGGCACGTCTGTGCAACTTATATTTCATTGAACTGAATTGGCGACTTTTGATAGTATATATCAATCCACAACAGCATGGTGACTTTAGCCAGCAATGCAAGGAGTTTCCTGTAGATCAGTGCTTCACCCCGTTGTCTGTCATTGCATGCAGGGTGTCTGAGGTGCAAGCAGAGCAGTGTAATAACTCAATTTCCAATAATCCCTTTGGTGTATATGCACATGTGAATCACCAATCAAATAACAAAACCCTGACACTCTTTTCTACGTCCAATCTCATCCTCCCATATTCTCACTTCTTCCTTTCCTCCTCCTCCTCCTTGTCATCCCCAATGTCCATACCGCTCATTGTCATCGGATGGCATGCACCGAACATTGCTCCAAAGCCCACTTACTTACCCTTCACCTTATTCAAATCCAGCTCACCCGTTAGTTCAAGCAAAAAGGTGTTTTTAGTGCAGCCCATGGTTCGTTCGTCAGGGTTTCACCCTGAATCCATTCTGGAAGAAGATAAACATGGACACATCTGTTGACACCAATGTGACCATATCAAAGTTTGGAGGCAATTTGCAAATCTGGGTGATGAGTGCCTGTTACGAGAGATTGAAGATAAAACACACAAGATGGTGGGGTTCAAGTACTGGTAATATACCAGCCTGCCAATTTGTGCACCATGAATCGCATGCTGTAGGGCATCCTGTGAGTCGACTCAAATATGGATACGGCAAAGACTTCAATCTGCCAATGAAGTTTTTGGAGATCTGTAAATATATCAAAATAAGCTCCAACACTTCGAGAAGAAATAAACATGTGCGTCTGATGTACTTGGCCCTAGTATCAGAATCTTTCAAAGCCTCATAGAACAGAACATCTTTGGGCTTCATGCTTGTGAATCCAGATCACATTTGCTCCACATTTATGTGTGATTGGTGGATATAGACAAGGTGCATCATCATACAAGAAGCACAAGAATACTTACCATAGTAGGGTCAGGTTCTATGTCAAGATCGACAGTGTCCAGGAGCTCACAGATGACACCCTGCAGCATTTTGTGGATGTATGTGATCTGTCGTGGGTGGACATACTGCATCGCTATGTTAATATACATTGGATGTCCACATACAACATTCGAAATTGACGGTGCAGCCAGGATTTCCTTGTGGATCGAAAGCTAAAATAGTAGTTTCAATAACCAGACATCATAAACTGTGGGATGCGCACCTGGAATAACTTCAAGAAGATATAATCCTCCCTTTGGTCCTGACCATACCCAAATAACGTAAGCACAACCTGCTCTGCCAACCGCCTGTGCTTCTTCACTGTCTCGTCAGAAAGCTGAACAAAGAGCTCCCAGACTATGGGATCTTGAAGGATTTGAGGTTGGTAAGTCTTTGTAAACTCTAACTTCATGATGATCACCTGTATTGATGGCTCTATTGATCATTCCTTGTCCTTCTGGATGGTTAGACATCGCCAATCCCATCCTATGGAAATAAATGCAGGCATCCCAACCTTATTCATCAATGATACTGGTACATCGATGTCCCCTTTCTCTATATATTTAGAGACCATCTCCCACAGCACTGTCGCACTCTGCTTGGTCAACTTGGGCATAGCTGCCCATTTGTCCTTGATGTTTGTGTTGGTAGGTTGTGTCACCATCTTGGCTTGCATTAGGATTGTGGACATCAGGCTCTAGATACGAGATTGCTGCATGGTAGACTATTATTCTCTAGCTGCTCACATCTGATCTTCATTGACTTTCAAATAGTCGACATCCATCCCAGTACGAGCAATAGTGCATCCACAGTGCTTAGGGTGTTTTTGAATGCTGTCCCTATCTATGGCACACCTTCAAGAATACGAGGAGATAGAGGTGGGGAAAACAAAAAAGTCTTGGTTTATATGATCATGACTAGAGGGCCCAACCATGCAAGCTTTATGTGGGGGTTGTAAGTTGGCACCCAATTTGCTCGCATGTGGCGTGCATTTTTCTATTGACTCAAGAGGCTTCATGACCTAGATGTGTCCGATGCTCAGCATCTTTAGTTACATGAGCTTTTCCTTGAGGAGATTGAGTCTGACTGTCATACATTTTGAGCTGAATGGAATGCACACCCTATCTCAGGAGAGAGACATGATCAGAGCCCAAATGTATGTTGTCCAATATCTTAGACATGATCAGCTGCAGCTTATTGCTGCTGATCACAATGCCCATTTCTATCATAAGCCTGTTCACGTTCCAAAGCATGCCAGTCCATTCAACTCTGCTACTCTTCACAACACCTTTCTGTTAAGATGGGAGTGAAGTGGGCCGCTTCTAGAGGCTACTGAGAGATCAGAAGAGATCAGACTAGAGTCCAGAGTAAGTTGCCAATCTATTGAATGGTATAGTGAAGTTGTACTGTACCTAGAGTCCAGAGTAATGATACCGTAAGTGTAATGGCAAGGTTAGACACATAAAAGACATAGAAATGCGTACTGTAGAGGTGAATAATCATATAACTAACACTTTCATCAAGCTTTTACTCAAGTATGAGAGGCAGGGCACATCCCAGAAGGATTTAGTGTTCTTCCACATGAATGGGATGATGATGAGTATCCCTCACATGAAATAATTTGGTCAGGACAACAGGGGACCAAGGAATTACGAATCCCCTTGCCTGATTTTATTTGGCGACCTAGGGCAATAAAATGGTGTCAAGCACTTGATGTTATGTTCAGGCTTTTGGAGCTTGCCGATACCGATGTTGGATCTAGTAGTGACACAGATAGTAATACCAATAGTGCTGGACATCACAATGGCTCTGATAGCTAGCTACAATTATAGTACATAGACTCTCGATATATGCGAAAGCAGACTGGCTTGAAGTCAATGATATTAAGTTTGAAGTGACCATGCAATTATACAGCATGTACAGCCACAGATCATGTGATGAGTAATGTGGTTGAATTTGACTACAACTGAGCACTTTCATACTACAACAATCTACAGCACACTTAAAAATCACTACTGTCTCTTCTGTCACCAATCACTCCTTTATCTTTCTGCTACCTTTTTAATTTTTCATATGGCTCCCAAGCGCAAACGACAGGCCAGCAGCCAAATGGACAATGTTAGAAAGTCAACCTCGACACTAGCAGTCAATTCCATCTTGCAAGAATTGCTCGGTAATTCAGCTGGATCATCAACTGCCTATAGAAAGGCCAATAACGAGGCCAATCAAGGCTTAAAGTCTGCTTCTCAATCTCACAGTAGGCCGAAGGCTCAGATGGTCTCTAAAGTAAGTGTCAGCATTTTTTAAAATGAGTTGTTGCTCAGGCAAGTGACTGGGAATGTTTGTTTATTAGTCAAAGCCAGCTTGCCTTCCTAACTTCCACTTTAAAGCTGGTGAAATCATTTTCATTCCCTGTGGAACAAAATAGGTGGGCTGTTGATATTGTAACTGTAATTGGCTGGGATTGCTGACTACTTTTTAGTCTAAGAAGACCTTACATTCATATATATCACTTCTGACACCTGTTCTTTGCAATCCCCAAACACCAACTTTTGTGGAGGTCCAGACTCTTGAGGTCATGAGACTGGCAATCACAGATTATGTCGATGTATCATCATTAGCAAGAACTGGTCTTTTGAGCTCTTTGACCTAGAGCTTCGCAAATCTTTCCCTCGACTCTCTTCCTTTATCTCAATGCCTTGCCGAAGTTGACGAATCCAGACTACAAGGAGGACCAAGACGAGATCTTTCAGCATCTCCCTCAATACTATCTTTGTGTTAAAGAGAAGCGCAGGATCGTAATTTCTCCTGGTATTCAATTTCCTGATGGGTCATCAGTGGCATGAAATGCAAAGATGAATACGAGAGGTGGATTTTGTGAAAATGTGGTCATTCTAGGTCAGTCCTCAGTTTGTTCGCTTTACACAGACTATGCCAATTCCTGCTTTCTTAGTCACTCACCAAAGCATCCCACTGTCAGTGTTGCAAGGGTGGGCGAAATCAAAAGGGAAGGAGAAGGCCACTCTTTCATCTAGCTCGGCATACCATGATTGTACTGGGTCTGAGAGTATATCCAGTGACTCAGAAGACAGCTCCACCTCATCTGAGTCGAGCTTATCAGAGCCTCCTCGCAAGACCAAATATCAATGAGGTATGGTGTATTGTTTTTTCTGTTGATTGCGAGCGAGGCTCATATTAAACTTTTGTGATCAATATGAACAGAAACTGATGACGAGATTATGCCTGCATCAGACTCTGAGACCATATCTGAGTCAGCCACTATGGTTGACTTGACTGCAAGTGATGACAAATACACTGGTCACTTCTTTGGTTCTTTCAGTGTAGATAATCATGATGTTGTTACCAAGCCAGAGGCCACTGTTGAGGCTGACCTCATCCCTTTAGAGCCTGTGGAGCCTGTCTCGTCCCATTGCAGGTCTCTGGGTCTTTTGTTATTGATCCCAGTCCTAATAATCTCCCAACCTTGCAGGCCTCTGGGTCTTTTGTTCTCGATCCCAGCATTGACAACCCATGGCAAGGGAATCATATTCTTGATTTCTAGTCCTTTTTGCACCTATATCATTCAACTTGAAATATACCTATCACCGATTAGCAGTACTGATTATATTCTTTTATACCAACTTTATTATATCTGTTTATATTCTGGTAATCATACATAGTGACTATCTCTTACTACAATGCTTTTAATTGACATGTTTCATGTAAGCCTGGGTGGAAATAAGCATGATGATGATAAAATACACTTAGTCAAATATTGGAATCACACTTTTAATGTTGGGGCAACACATGTTGCAATTTTCGGGGCAACACAATTTCCTTTTTTGGTTGTCACACAATTTCAGTTTCGGAGGGCACAATTTATTTCGGGGGGGACACAATAATATTTGTGCAGATTCAGCAGCATATGAACAGGTGTGCTTGCACACTTGGAAGCACCTACCTGTTCCAAACAAGGAAGATCCTGCCATGCCATGCGATCATACCATTATTCCTCACTGCCTGCACATTCGCTGTAAATGTGAAACTTCTGGAGCATGCATACAACCGCAGTCATTTAGCCTGCTGCAAAATGAGAGGCTGTGGGGTTCATGTTGTGCTGAGTGAGGGAGTTAACAACAAAGGAGTGTTAGTTATATGATCATTCACCTCTACAGTATGCATTTCTATGTCTTTTATGTGTCTAACCTTGCCATTACACTTACGGTATCATTCCTTACACTTTGCTACCTATTTCCATGACTTCCTGATCTCCCTAGGTCGAGTTATTACTTACCCTTTGATTGTGGCTTGTCTGTTTACATTTGTTTACCATATGTCACCCATATCTCAGAGTCTAGTGCTTCCTGCCTCTTTGGCAACTTACTCTGGACTCTAGATACTGTACAACTTCACTATACTATTCAATAGATCGGCAACTTACTCTGGACTCTAGTCTGATCTCTTCTAGTTTCTCAGTAGCCTCTAGAAGTGGCCCACTTCACTCCCATCTCAATAGGTTATGAGCCCTGTTGACGGATGTGACCTTAGAAATAGGCACAACTTCCGCTGAAACCCAAAAATGGCATCTTGTAATCCCTGTGTGGATTAAGGGGATGTGTTGGAATATGATGTAATCCACACATTGGATGCAGTGAGAGAAACTGGAACGGCTGGATAGTCTAGTGGTTAAGATGTTCCTCCAGAGTTGGGAAGGCCTGGGTTCAAATCCTGGTCCTACCATGATTTTGGAGTTCAATAGTATTAGCTTTATCCAACCATGATAAAGATGAAACCCTACCTGAAGCAGCTCTTCAAAATTGTGCGCTACCATTCATTTCATCTCTGAAGAGTTGGTGTTACACACTCAAATAGATCTGTTACATGAGGTCCTAAGAGGGGTGTCACTCATAAATGTTCATGATGTAGCTGGAAGGATCCAGTGTAGCAAGTGATACTGGTGACAAACATCAGTGGAGATCACACACACATGTGTTATGTGACTTCAAGGACTTCAGAAATGGCTGTCTGAGAAGTGAAGTTACCAGGCTCAAAGTAAGGACAGTCTTGTCCAAACAATGAGTGTCAATCAAGGTAGACTTAGCTGTGAAGAGCAGCTAAGAAAAGACACTAGAGACTGAAGCTGAAGGGGCTTTAGAGAGAAGTATGTTCCAGGGAAGATTGAGTAGATTCAAGTTAGAGAATCTAGTATAGGGTGACCGACTACTTATACTAAGTGGGAGAGGTTAAGGCTGGGTTACCGTACTGTAGGTAAGAGTAAAGGGGAGACTGGATGGAGTATAGGCATGCTGGAAACAGAGCCTGATTAGTGATGTATGGTTGAATGTGGAGTGAGAGTGAGAAACATTCGAAGGATTCAATTGGTAAGAATAGGAACATGTGTACACATGCATAGGGGAGAAGGATATGAGGGACAGAAACGGTCCTGAGTATCTGGTCAACAAATATCCAGTAAAGGAGGATGAGTTGGTGGATGGTGAGGGTGAGGGTGAGGATGAAAGGAAAATGATAGGGAGGCCATGTGACCAATGATACTTGTAACAATTACTGCTTTACCTGCTTGTATCTACAGCATGAAATCAGTGTCAATGCTGATTTTCACAATGGTGAAGTTCAATACCTTTCACTCACAAAAACTAACCATGTACTGTGAAATGGTGACTGAAAGTGACGGATTTCTAATGAATTTCCCTAGCATGGCTGTGTGCTCCAACCACAGCTGTGTTCTAAGCTGGTAGTCTCTGCCAAATGTGTGGCTTATTGCAGCATGAATCTTCTGTGCCAGGTAATGATGCAATTCTTCAGGACCACATAGTAGTATGGATAGATCTCTATTCCTCTCCCTACCATTGGCTCGACAACCAATAACCACTGATTACCATGTATCTTGGTTCTTGAAGCACTAATCCAAGCTTCAAGTCTCTGGAGTTGTTCATCTGAACAAGTCTGCAAGTTGGTTTCAGTGTATGTCCTCTAAGTCCCAAATATGGAGAACATATCGATCATATTGGAAACAGATGGTAGGCATTGGTCATGGAAGAAGCATCTTAGAGGATTGTTGGGACCTGGCCGGCATCTGCAAGACCTTTGTTAGCATTGGTGATTCTCTCGTTCACAAATTTCGGGTCAAGATGTTCGGTCTAAGTATAGACATTAGCACATTGTCAAAAGAGATGGATGAGAATATTCTGAACTTCATTAGTAGAACTTCCTTCTATAATCTCTGAGTTGGAAGGCTGCTCAAAATTTTGTTCGAGAGTGGGAGGGGTGAGATCCTGCAGAAGCGATGAGTACCAATCATGGCACAAGGGACACATTCAGAGTTTAGATTACACTTACCTTAGTTGACCAAACAGGTTGGGTGTCCTGCAGGCTGGAACTTGCAGCTGTGCATTCAGGGTTTGGGGATTGTCAAGCACTTCAAGCGAAGCACTTGGACACTTTACCAAAGATCTTGAAAACTGACCCTGAACATCTTTCATGAGACCCATTCCTCAAAGGCGAGAGAGACGACAGCTGTAACGATTAGATATAATGTAAATGATAATATGAAAGTTTATACATCCAGACTGGCTGTCGTCCTGCCTCTCTCCTCCACCAAATGAGGGTTTGAATGACTTGGCTCCATTCACCCCCAGTGTTTCTTCCAAAATGGATTGTTTTCATCCATCTAGTAAGTGAGAAAAATAGGTAGATGGATATGCGTGTTTTGGTGGAATGGAAGTAGGAAGTGTGGTGGGTGGACTGGCGTCTACATGTTTACAATAAGTATTACTATCAATTATGAATGTGCGGTTGGAAGGGCCCATTAAGCCTGAACTATTATAGAATGAAATCATACCTCCAGGGTCAGATTCCTCATTAAAGTGTCTGATCCATTCCTCACAATAATTTGTAAGATGACAATTGTATTCTAATGTCACATGCCAGCTCTATGGGACAAGAAGTTGCAGAAATGCAATGATCAAGTGATACAGGCAGTGAAACATGATTTGAACCTTGAGGCTTGTAGTTTGGATTCCCAAATTTTCGTGGTCTCATCTTCATCTTTCAACCAGCTCCTGAATAAGGAAAATGAGATTATTAGCATCGTCCATAATGCATATAAAATCACATTCTGTTGCAAACCTGTCTGCTCAACACTAATTGCACAACCCAAGGGAGACCGCACACCACAAATTCTTGGAGAAATATGCTATTCTTGAAGATAGAAAGAATCAACTCATGGCCGCTATGGCTAAATCGTACATGCAGCTCACAGTCTGCCATTCTCTACAAATAGCATATTCTCTACACTAATTACATCTCTCTTCAGCGGCTAGCTATAAAACACCACCATGAAACCATCTTGCTCACACCTTTCATGTGGAGCCTGACCTCATTGGCGAATGACCCAAAGTTCAATGGTCCAGTGAAAAACGAGCCTCCACTAAAACACAATCAGATCTATAAACAGCAGCAAGGACGAACCTTGTCCCCATGTTTATGTCGCAGAAGTCAATCGACAATTTTGCATTGTAAGGTAAAATGGGAATCAGTGAGCCTGCCATTTATTACATCCAAGGTACGTGTTCTATCATGGGTGGCCCTGCTGGGTTGAAGTGGAATGACCCTCAGTATGTTTTGATTTGCTGACATTGGCACAGTTCTGATTTTTTTGTACATTGTGACCAGGACAAATGAAAACCTCCGAAGTGGTGAAATGCTGGTTCCTGGGGATCAATGGCCTATCTTTCTGTACGCTCGTATCCTGAAGTGGCCTCAGCGTGGCCCAACCTCCCTGCAGGCGCAAGTGCAGTGTGCTAGCTCTGCCCTGTTATGCTTTTCGCCCCCCGGCACACCAAAGGAAGTTGCATGGCAAAGCGGGCGGAGCTCTGAGGTGCGGCGCAGCAGCCAAAGTGCTAACTGCAGGGCAAAAACAACAAGTTTGCGAATAACAATGCTGAAACAATCAGAATATACTGGACCACCCCTCTGGAGTCTGTTGAATCGTAAACTGAGACACTGGGTGTAGTCCATCCCTGCTGACTACCGATCTTGTTGCCTGCTTTGATGGACCTGGGGCCTGATACAAACTGGAGGCGTGATGACAGGCGATGAGAGAAAACACCAACCTCATCTGCGGCCTTCTCCATTTCCAAGGATTTTGAAATTTTTCTGTCACGGTCAGGTAACCGATATGGCACGGTTAGAGTACTTACCAATCACCTTGCCGGTCTTGTCGACCTTTCAGGAGGGATCGTCCGCTTCACTCGCTGCACTGTGAGGTCCTTCTCATCTTCAAATTCTTCAATATCGGGATCGCTGTTCACTAATGTTTCGAATCCTTATTTTCCTTATTTGCTCCTTATTTGCCTTAATTCACACAATAAGGTCACACAAAAATAAGGAGAATAAGGAGATCCATTTCCTTAAAATAAGGCACTTTCCTTGAAATAAGGAACTTTTCTTTAAACTAAGGCAGATAAGGAGATCAAAAAATAGTATTATTGACTACTAAGTACACTAAGGCGAATACCTGAAATGATTAAAAAAATGTGTCTGAAAACACATGATGATGGTGGGAGCAAGAACCAATTAATGAGTTGAGGGGGGGAGGAATAAGCACATACTGTGAATGGTGGGCAACGACTTTGATCAGCATGGCTCGAGCTCAAAGCTGGATCAACACAGCAGTGTGTACCGAATTGACATGACTCAGGCCAGTGCTAGGACCTGGTGCACCAGTCATTTGCACGACAGGGACTGTTGGGGGAGCTGGCGCATCTTGCACTGGCACTGGCTGAGGATAGGCAGGAGCCTGAGCTTGTGGCAGTGGGGGCTGGGCTATGACAGGCTGTTGGTATTAAGGACCATATGCACCATACTGGGGTTGAGTTCCTGGAGCAGACACCTAACATACTAGATTATTATGGTGTGTTCAAGGTAGGGAAAAGTTACTCACCCACAGCACCACAGGATCATCATGAACACTACAAAGACTTGGAGGAGCTGGTTCATCAACTGCAAGATCTTTGACCTCAGATGCACAGAAAATTATGTATTGATATGGTTCTTGGATGGGAGGAATGAATTCTGAGGGTGGCCTGACATGAGTTTGATGTCAGATTACGCGTTGTGAGGAGAAGACGAGGCAGAAACTGGCAGTGTCAGAACAAGGACAATGGCTCACCTTTTCGACTCTGTATCCATAGAACACACTACTCACATCCTGTGAACGGCGGGAAACAACTTGGATTAGCATGGCCTGAGCTTGAAGCAGGAGCAGGATCGACACACTCACAGGCTGCGAATGGCAGGAAATGACTTCAAGGATTGGGACACTCATGTCCTGCAAACGATGGGCAACGACTCTGATCAGCATGGCTCTTGCTCGAACGAGGACCGACACACTCACATCCTGCGAATGGTGGGTGACGACACTGATCAGCATAGCTCTTGCTTGAAGGGAGAATTTAATGAGATTTTCAGAGGATGAGATAGAGACCTTGGTGGACATAGACAGTATAATTTGGATGACAAAGGTGTTCTGATGCAAATCACACATATGTCAACATCACTATACCGCAGTCAGAAGAGGATGCCAATAGTCCTAGTGGAAGAACGGAATGGTTGTCCAAAAGATTTCCCATGTCTGCGATCCCTCATACCTGCATTGGGCACATATCATCTGCTTCCTCGACTCTCAATCTTTATATCACCTTCCCTAGAATGATACACCAACATCTGGTCAATGGTCGTAGAATCACGCTGATGCCAAAGGAGGTCTTGGATATCTTTTGGGATTGAGTGCTGCTGCCATCCATAGGAGACTGCACCGATGTCAGCTGGGTGCCTTACCTTAAGTACACTTTGGAGGAGGCAAGATACAAGGCAAGAGGTAGTAGAGATGGATGGAAAGGTGGATGGGGACCTCCTAAGATGATACCCCTCTTGGATGATGACTTCTGAGATGTGCAGGACCGCATGGAAGCTCACATACACAATGGAGAGGGAGAGCTTAGTATGTATGGATCATTGTTCTTTATTCTGTAACAAAGGATGGACAAAGAGGTCATTTCACAGGACCAGAGGAGGCACTGCGTCTCAATCTGTCCTACCTTGACTGGTCATATATGATGGACAAAAAGCATGGGGAGCTTTTGGTGGATGTGGGCATATCATTCACACCTCGCTCTCCAGATGTTCCCATCGTCAGGGTGTGGAGATTAGATGCGTTGGAGGCATCATTTGGTGCAGGAGGCTACAAGTGAGGCGAGATACATCACCACAACATGCTATCCAGATATGGTGCACTGGAGGCAGAAATGCAACAGGAAAGGTCGCAGCAGATGCACATAGCATTCAGGAGCACCTACAATCTATACTACGAGTCTATCCGCATGAACAACAACCAAGCAAACTTTGCTTCTGACAGTGATGTTTACAAGCTCCGCTAGTTAATAACTCCCCAAGAGCCACCTGGCTAAAAAGCAGGCTAAGTTAATTTTTTATCCTGAACCCTATTGAGCAGGGCCTCAGTAAGTGTCCATAATGTGCTTAGGGATCCAAATATTCAAACTCCTTCAGGTGTTTGTGGTGTGTGAACATCCTGTGATCAAAAATGTTTAAATAGTCGCTGAGCTTGGCATTTTTCAAAATTCACCCTTCGCTGTAGTTCCTTTATGGGAGAAAATGGGCCGTTGGCTCTGGCGTCGAGTGACTCACGACCTGGTAAATATGTCGTTGACATTCTGCTGTGAGTCCTTTTCCTCTGTCTTCAGATCCATTTGCCCACCTTCCGTGCTACACCTTTTTGTCGTTTTTCAAGTGTGGTACGATGATCGTGCATCAGTACAATCTCACCATCTTTGGTGTTGAACTTCATGATGCACACAACAGGACCAAATATCTCTTCTCTGACAATCTTCATGTCAGGCTGGCACTCCATGAAAATGGTTGGCTTGATAAAGTATCCCTCTCGGTGAATCTGCTTGCCACCAAGGTGTAAGGTAGCACCATCGTTCTTGCCTGAGGTTATGTATCCCATGATGCGCTTTATGGACGTCAAAGTATGTTTTATGATGAGAGTAGATGCATAAACCTCAAATTAAGTCTTAGACACCTGTGGCCCTTGGTACGTGTCAGGTGAAAAAGGATCACCAACCTTGATCGCATGTGCCTGCTCTGTGAACTGGTCCAAGAACTTTCCATATATGCTCTCTTGAACAAAGATACGAGAACCTGCAGAACAGTTCTGGCCATGGTTAAAGCTACAATGACGATGAAAACTAGGATAATACTAGCTTTGCATGAGTGGCAGATTTTCAAGTCACATATTTGTGTTCCAACATCATCTAGAACACTCATTGATTGTGCACACTATTTGGGCTACTTCGAATCAATTATGAAGTCTATCAGTATGACATTGCTACTAACATTTGCTTGAATGCACTTCTAGACAGAAAAAGAGAGCGAGCTTGCTAGGATGGAACAACAATTTGCCAGGCATCATAGGGCATGGGCGATGATATAGAAATAGATAGTAACCCCCCTTTGTGGAGAGACACAGGACAGCCATCTGCACCGTCCGCAAAACGGTTGTCAGGTACCCCCATGCCTTGATGCGATTAGAAGGATAAAGAGAACTCGCGGAGTATCGCGCAGGACTCGCCTTGTATCAGTAGTACCGGAGGTAAGGGCCTGATGCCATTGGCTGTGATATAAAATTTGATGATAGTAGGTGGACAGCGAGTTTGATACTAAGAACAGGTTCAAAACCCCCTGGAACAGAAAAATCATCGATCTGCTACTTGGAGAATTATGAAGAAGGGGCAATGAAGAGAGGTAGCCAGTCAGCCAGTCAGAGGCATGTTTCAGGGAAATTGTTTCAGAGAAATTCTTCAAGATCGCTACAAGCAACTGCATATGGTCTGGACGGGTGTCCAGCCTAACGTCACAGAAAAGGGTGTGCTGGAGACTTCTGCAGAGGTGGAGGTGAGGTTAATCGTGAAGAAGGACGAAATATTGAAGGTGACTCGTCAAATGACATCACCGAAATGTATGCTTGCAGTATCCAGACAGTTCTAGCACTGATACTTTCTCAGAAATATCTCTGTGGAGTGACAGTTCTCAATCATCTCGTCAAGCAGAAGACCAATGACAAAGAAGAGGATTTCCTAGCATGGCAGTGGCTTCAGAAACTAGTGAAGACACTGGGGGAATGCAGCATGAGTTCAGAGGAGAGCAATTTAGAAAATGATATTGAAACAGTCCTTTGCATCAAGAACATGATATGGCGCTGTGCGATAGGACGCGAATTGGATATTGTTGATCACCAGAGACTTGTGGATGATGACATATCCGCCCCCCAAGGCTTAAAGTCAATGAAAGAATACGCACAGCTGGAAATCCAACGACTTCCAGGTTACTGGTGTAGCGGTTGGGTTTGGCAGGGACAGGTGCCAGGGGTCCTGTAGAGGTGTTCGAGGTCTTAGATAGTCATATATAGCATGTCTTAGGGTTAGGTTCTATACATCCTTTCCTCCAGCTTTTGCTGTGTGTTTGCTTGAGCCTTGTCTGAGGCTTTACTTTGCTTTGGCTTTGGCCATTTGCTGCCTCGGGTCTTTGCTTTTGAGGCTCTTGCTGCAGTTCTCGTCTTGTTCTCGTGTCTCAAAGGTTTTAGCCTCATGTCTGCTGTTCTCTCACTGGTGTCAGAGTGCACTGTTCCACCGGTCAATGGATTGCCTAAAACCTTGCATAGTGAAGAATGGCTCATGGGCCTGAACAAACATCAAGTCGGGAAGTTATCGATCTCGGACAAGATATTTAAATGGATGCAGGTTGCGGCAGTGTAGTGTAGTAGTAGTAGTAGTAGTAGTGTATGTGTCTAGTGTTGGTGTATATGTGTAGTGTATATGACATTTGACTGTGTAGATGTCAGGGGGGGGAGCACTGCTAGTGTGGAGCGGGGGCCGTGTGCATTATGTGCATGTCAAAGGTGGAATGATTGTGTTATGAGTGTGATTTCGGCAAGACTGAGTGTGTGTGTGTGTGTGTGTGTGTGTGTGTAGAATAACATTGTACATACAAGGGCATGAGGACGGAGCATAATAAAGTAAAGAATTAGTACTTACCAAAATAGATTGGTTGATGGGCTGGAGAAGGGAGCCACGAGCAGTATAGAAAGCTCTGTGATAGCAGTGGGCTCGGGTTAAGGACAAGTTGGTCAATTGTGAGATTATTGACCTCCATGATGACCACGTTGTTGTGGCGCTCTCGTCATGAAATTATAACATGCTGCAGAAACATTTTGCATCATCTTGATTGTGCCAGGGTTAAATTTGAGAGAGCACTTCCATTGAGTGGAGGTCATTGGACCATTGGCATTATTGGTCCATGAAAGTCGCTTGCGAGAGACTCCTTCTCAGCCAGATGCAGAAGGACCTACCCTCGAAGTTGACGTTATTGATGATGTTGAACTTACAAAGAAAGCTGATGTTGGAACTTCAGAATCTAGCAGAAATCCTGAAACACATATTTGTGCAATTGCTTCAAACCTAACAAGAGGGATTAGGCTGAGGAGATGGCGACCAATATGAAACCTACATGAATAGGATGAACAACCCAAAAAACATAATCCTCCCAAGCAAAAAAGAAACCCTTAAGTGAGATCGGCATAGACTGATCCAAGGGAAGAAGGACTGGTATGCGAATTGAATTGCATTTTTGCAACTCAACTATTTGTTATACCAGGCAGCACATGACCACAATTGTGTTACCTCCTTATATTATACCTCCCCACATAGTTCCCACACTCCGCATTTTCGCATTTTTAGCCACCTACTGCAGGAATTACACCACTACTCCCAAAACATTCATCTATTTTGGGAATCTCCACAATATCCATTATTCCCACACCCTTCCCACGTTATTCTAGCTTCACCACTACACCACAATTGGTCCCTGTTCTTATATAAGTAGTAGTTTAGTATATATGTGTATAATATCATATAATACACCACTTTTTCATCTATTTGTGTGCCTGCTTCTTCTCTAGAGGTCATTTAACATATGGTAGGGTAAAGAATACTTTTACATTTTTGTACCTTTGGTAAGGAAGGTTCTATTATATTCAAAACATGTTTATGAGCACATATGAATAGATTCCCATCTTTATTTGACCCCCTGAAGTGCCCTACATCAATAGATATAGCACATATGCAAAAAACACAGAATATGTTCCTATTTAGTTATTTCTA
This sequence comes from Suillus discolor, assembly GCF_016758755.1. Taxonomy (NCBI): domain Eukaryota; kingdom Fungi; phylum Basidiomycota; class Agaricomycetes; order Boletales; family Suillaceae; genus Suillus; species Suillus discolor. Next base: position 58,131 of record NW_024541385.1, read on the forward strand.
GGTGGACAAAATTGGAAAAATGATTCCCAGCATCTATTCAACAATTGAAATAATGTATCAGAAGCCCAGGAGGATAGGATAATCTTCTATTGCATGATGTGTCTATCTTCTTCTGGTGGTTCATCTACTGTGAAATTTTTTCCCATAGGACTGGACCTCAATTGAGATGAGGGGTCTATTTCTATGTATATTTGGAGTAGATCTGTCATATAGTTGGCCCAGAACACACATAGGATCCTGCTACAAGAACAAAAATATAGAAAATCCCTCTTTAACATTTTGGCTGTTTTTCAGTATCTTAATCTTGCATAAATAATACAGCCTGTTTATATATCATTATCATAGCATGTATACTTGCTTTGTATGACAAGGATCAGCTTAAAATAGGCCAGAGTTTTGAGCTAGTGTGGATACTCGCTATTTTTACTGATAAGGAGCCCATACTTTCAAAATATCAAAATTTAAAAGAAATAAGTGCTGAGGAAGTGAAATAGATAAGAAATTGAGTGTGGGAAAGTTCAAAGACCCAAAACATCGAAAATAGTCAGTTAAGCAGTAGTAGGACTTTAATGCTAGGTAAACACCACATTCCTTCCACAACCATCTAATCTCAGGGCAGTATCTAGTATAGGTTCCTTTAGTAGTCTACCATGTATCCTATATATTTTTAATGAAATATTTGACCTGTACCATATATAAATGTGGCATTGTGTAGAAATATGTCAATTATCACTTTTCACACATATGTTATTTTACTTGTCATTCAGTCAGTCCTTTGTGGATCTTTCTAAAACTTTAAATCCATCATCAGGGACATATATGAAAGATATCCCAGGTATTTGATCACCTATCGCAGGCTTGCTTACTATGTAGGCTTATTATCAGTAGAAATACCTCCTGTACATCAGATATCAAATATGCGCTCTATGTAGAGCTGATCCATGGGAACATATTCTGTGTTTTTTTGTATATGTGCGATATCTATTGATGTGAGGCACTTCAGGGGAGATAGAGCTAAGATCATAAGGATTATTTCAAGGTTGCAATTTCTCTATCTCTTTGGACACTATTTTGCCCTTGAAGTTACTATCGCAACAATGGATAATCACAAGGAGTGTATATTTGATGAGCTCTATGCTTCTGATACCTATGTAGAAGCTCAGGACAATCTTCAGAAGTTGCTCAAAGAGCCTGGCTATTCATTGGAATGTGTCATAGCAAGTCTGATGTTCTTTTCTGATGCCACTTACCTAGAAAATTTTAGAACTGCTAAGGCATGGCCACTCTACTTGTATTTCAGCAATCTGACAAAGTATGTGTGATGTAGCACTTGGCCTCGTTCTAGGCTCATATTCAGCAATTCCATGGTGTCATAAGGATGTTACAACCATTGGGTCATTGAAATAAAGTAACGACACTGTGTCATGTAAAGTTCAACTATATTAAATCTAATCCATTTTAGGAAAGAAACTGACAGCTCAAGTATGTCACAAATGTGTGGCAAGAACACCATGTGTAGTGAGTGGTGAGTAGAGAAGAAATTCGGGCTTCAAGACAGAAGGCACAAAGCGCGCCTGCAAATGTGTCAGTGAGATGCCAATCATGAAATTTTAGGACACGCACAACGCCACAAGCCAGCAATATCTAATACTTTTTATCATTTTTCCCTGCATTAGGGGCTGCAACGTTACTGGTGCCTGCTTGCATATCCCAACCACTATCAAAGTTTGCACTTTCCTTCAAGCACTCTCATCCAACACACGAACACACCACTACTGCTCCCAACCCTCAATTGCGGCTTCATAGACCCAACTATCAGTGCTGTCCACAATACTGAATATGATTGAATATTATTCGGATTATATTTGAATACCCTGAATATAATACATAGGTCCTGTATTCCTAGTCATGAAGATTATGGGTGAATATGTTACAATACATTATGAATACAATACATTACGGTCACTGTATTTATCCATATTCTGAATACCTACAGTTGAAGATTGGTGGCCCGGGAACACGAACAAAGAGAGACAAATTGACCGCAGACAACGTGAACTGTACAGTTTATCTACAAATTTCCCACACGCCAAAATTCAGCAGAATCGGAAACACTGCGACTTTCGCACTTCAAATCAAAACATGGCCATATCTGGCGGCCGCAGCACTGATCAGCTTCTCGCTGACCTTCGAAATGCAATCACAGGCCTGCCATTGACTGTGCCAGAAGGAACAGAGGATAGCCCTCTTGCCACACACCTTTGTGATTTTAATGTTGATGAAGAAGAGGGGCCGTTTTACTCTTTTAATCGCTCATGGGAATGGGCATTTCAACGTAATGGATACTATGTACACTAGTTTTGCATCCATGCATACGAGTTGCATACTTCGACAACCAGAACTTATGGCCCACTAGGAATCTTGGCTGTCGTGCTCACATTTTGCTTGAACACCTTTACGAGACTTATACGACCAACGACGGCACCATTAGAAAAACATCCGCTACCATTCCCACATCAGTCCCAGCCTCGCCATCAAAATCTGCCCTCATTGCAGCTTTGACTATGTCTCGCAGTGGTTCCTCTACAGTTCAAAATGAGGTAGACATCTATCTAAGTGGTCTCTACCCTTGTCCACCTGAACAAATGACCAATCCCCTTCAGTGGTGGAAGGTGAGTACACTTCTCATATAATTTCTACTGAAAATGTCTCGATGTAGTCTTCACAGCAACATGAGACGACATTTCCTATCCTGTCGCGCATCGCTCGTGATGTCCTCGCTATACCCGCTGTCAGTGTTGCCGTCGAACACTTGTTTTCCAGTAGCAAACACACCCTTTCTGATTCACGCTCCTCGATGACTGCAGAGACCGCTTCTGCCACTGTCATTACCAAGGAATTGTTGAAGCTTGGCCTTGGTGATGGAATTCAGTACCTCGATGGTGTTTCTATCCATTAAATATGAATAGATACAAATACCTATGAATACGATATGAATAAAATAACACTATCATTAAATATCTCGGGGCGGATTGAGAACATAATATGGTTAGAATAAAATATGCCCTCGAGATTATTTTATTCATATTTGGACAGCACTGCCAACTATACATCTATCAGGACCCTGCTGCATCTCCCCCACACCTGCTACACCCTCTCACTCTAGCGTCATTTGTCATATTTTCCCCATGTTTCACATTTGCACATTTTCATGTTACTTACAATGTGCATTTGTTACCTATATGTAGTTCTGCATCGAATACATTGCCAACTAACTGTGTGTATCAGTATGTTGAGTGTGCCCACACATGCTTCAAATTCAATGCAAGTAGTATTATCTACTATCTACTGTCTCCATTTTTGATATATTTGGGATATGTCAGATTCATGATGCTTGCAATTGATGGGCCAGGCACTGGAATGTTGCGGTAGCAGGGAATGCATATGGTTCTCAAATGGCTGCCATACAAAAGAAGGCAAATAGGGACTCTGATGTGGTGGCGGCCAACCATCCGACCATGACAGTGTCTGACTCCGTGGCGATGATCCAAGGGCGGTGGATAGTAATACAAATTGGATATATACTAGGCTGGATGACTACAACAAAAGATGTATTGTACTTTTAGGATAGTATCCTTGAAAGATATATTATTCTGCCTGTATCCTGTGGATTTTTTGCTTAAATACTTCTTTTGCAATGATGAGAGGTCATCATGTTTCCCTTCATTCACACCCTGAAATTCCCCATCTCATCCACCAGTTGCAATCAAGGTCTGCATGTCTGGCGAATAGACAACTGCCCATGCGTGAATGTTCCCAGTGTCGATCAGCTCAAGGATTATCTCTCCGCTTTCCATGCCCCATTGCCTTGCCATCCTATCCTGAGATCTGCTTGACCATCTCAACTCCAGCAGACAGACCACACTGGCTGTGTGTTCTGTCCATTTTGCAATGACTTTGTAGGTGTCGATGTCTCACAACCTCACTGCACAACCGCAGGGTGCAAAGTCCACACAGCACCAGCAAAGACAATGTATGGTCCTGAAGAAAATATCTGTCATCAATGATTGTTATCGAGAAATCTAGGAAAGAGATACGATACTGTGACTTCATTTACCCAAGAAGCGCTCAGTGCCATCGACACCCCCTTTGCGGAGGGGATGATCTGGATGAACGAAAGCATCCTGGGCTAATGACACCCTCAATCAAGGGACCTTTCATCAATATATCTATCTGACTGTGATCTAGAAGGCTACATGGAGTCAATTCACTTCAGGTATGTCCTAGATTTTTGCCCTTTAGATTGTGCTCATCAATGTGCCCCGTTTTCACCCTGTGATATGGACTTATGACTCAATCCATGCACTGCCTTTGGGATTTACCACTTGGTGCGTGCATTGGCATTTTCATGATGAGGACTCACTGGTACTGGATGCCTCTGACCTGGTGTCCATGCCAGTATCAGTGGGTGTGGAGGCATATGTTGCGCCCCAGCGGAGAAGCGCGAGGGTAGCTGCCAAGGCTGCTCCAATGTCTGGGCCAACGACCAAACAATCAATTGCTTCGTCAACATCAATGACCAAATAATCAATCACTTCATCTGGTGAGATGGGGTCAGCGACCAGACAATTAACCAGCTCGTCAACCGAACCACTCACCAGGATTGTTAAACCCCCAGGTCATGGTGGGAGGCAACCTGTACCACCCACAGAAACTGAGTGACCTGAGACGAGCAAGGAGTTTGCTCGTCGGGTCCAGGACAGATTCGTCCTGCGTAGTCCACAAACCTCTGCTGAACGCAGCTGTCATGCCTAATGTTTCAGTGTTCGGAGTCCACTTGAACCCCAGACCATTCATGATCAAGGAGCATGTTTTAATCACCATTATGGCTACTGTCGGATGGCAATCTGCATATGCCGTACATGCACTTACTCGTGTTTGCATCAACACAATTAATATCATCTTGCCAGACCAATATAATTGCAGTGCAGAGAGTGTTCTACCATCAAACCTCCAACTTCAGTTGTGAGTGTGTCCAGAATCTGACCGATATCGCATTGGGTCTGATATCCACATAGATAAATGTATGTTGGTCATGTCTACCCCCCTTCAGCCTTTAACTTTACATTGGTTTTCTGCCTTGGTCCTTTGATAGAGCCAGCCTGAGTCCTGATAGGTTGAGATCCATCATTCTCACTTCGTGGCATCTTCCTTGCACCATCCTCACTGCTTCCCAATAGGCTTTCTGTATGTCCTCGTTTCCGTGGTTGCCCAGTCATTGCTGGCACACTGGGTGGCAGTTGGTTCATCTGACTATAGGTCACAGTGTTCTGACTTGGAATTTGTCGAGGCTGAGTGTTGAGCATATGGTGAATATTTGAAAGCTTCAATAGTCAGTACTAGTCAGTGCTTTTTAAAATATCATGTCAATGGCTTCTAACCTCCTGGCAATATATCATGAGTAAAGAAAATTTGAAAATAGCCATGGGAACCCGCCTGGTTCATAGAATTCCAAAAATTTGTGCTGCTGATGAGAGATCTTGCAAGGAAAGAGATCAGCCACGTTGTTGGGGAAAAGGAAGAGAATTTGTGCAAGATGCTTGTGGCAACTGTCCATTTTTCTGCTCTGTCACATTAGTCAAACTCATTGCGCCATAGACCAATGAGAATAAACTAGACAGGAATATGAGAGTAGGCTAGGATTGTGCTCCAGATGCTTTTGCGGTGTGCGCACAAATATAGAGGGACCGTTACCCATAGTGCTGCGAATGAAACCAGCTGTCAGTGGACAGTGTTCTTTGTGCCAGTCATAGTTGGTTGAGGGCGTTTGTGCTAGATATACCACTGTTCAGCGTTTCTATTGCCAAAATAAGTATAATGGAGATGTATATTTGATTGCACCTTAAGACCCTTGATCTGGTGAAATGGTTTGAAATCAAACAAAAAGAAGCTGAGCCTGGACAATCAAGTATAATTTGATTTACAAACCAGTATTATGCATGCAACTACTCGGACACCAGAAATTCCAGTGGTGCGGCATCTACCCATCCCTCATGCTGAAGGCTGCCATTGTTCTTCAGTTTTCTGGGTTCAAGAGCGTCATTGGCACACTGTGGGAGGTTGATGATTGTGTCGCAAAACATGTCGTTGAGGATTTCTACAACTAACAAAGGTTGAAAATGCTATGAATTATAGCCTTGCAGACAATTGCTGAGATGAGTGCAGTTGAACAAGAAAGGCCTTCTGCATGACTTCAGCTTCAAAAGTGTCTGGGAACTGCTGATATTATAATGTTGGCTTACCATGATTTCACAGTCATTTATGGTGGTCTTCATGCTCACGGAAAAGCTCCTTCTGCTCCAAATATTATACATCAAGTGGACCAGATCCAGTCTGAAACAGAAATGGTTCTTTCAAATTCTGCCTGTGGTAAAAATAATAAAGCAAGCATAGCATGTCTGATTCAGATCAACCACATAAGATGTTGAAATGGACTATGACTAGCATGCTAGCTGCAGAACGCCCCCAAAAGCAGAAGTTGTGAATGACCTAGGCAAGATAACATTGAATTTAGGTGAGACTTGACTGATATTGTGGTGCATGACACTGTGCTTGCATAGTGTTGTGCAATTATCAATGTCTATGCCATTGCAGGGGTCTGCAGTTCACTGTGATCTCATGGTACTTCAGCAAACGCAAGGCTAATTGGCCCGTGCGGAAGGCATGTGGTTGGAGTCATTTCCATCAGAAAACTATGGGTTCATCCTGGACTTAAACTTGGGTACAAAGAAGAGTGGTTGCTGCAAGCTATTGCTAAATGCTGAGACTAGTGATTGTCCTTCAGTATGTCCAGGTTGTGGAGTCATGGACAGAGGCTTTAGAGTATGACTCAGGCTATTATCAAGTTGATTATTGCGTGGTTTGTGCATGGCCATTCTGTGTTCCTGATGAGGCTCCTAGCCCAGCAACCAATCTATTTTGGTAAGTACTCTTATTTTCTCTATTATGCTCTGTCCTGATCGGACAGGAGGTAAAACAAAAAATGATTCTACAGTGCGTAGGTATGAAGATCTATCAGGGTATGGTACATATTGCCCAAGGAATGGTAGTACAACTTGAAGGAATAAAGGTTCAGATAAAAATATGAATATGGAGGCGGGACGACCTTGCGATTGTATTTGCTCAGTAGTTTTACCAGGGCTGCTTGTCGACATCAGCAGCGCTACCCTCAAGCTCATCCTCCTCATCCTCTACAGGATCAAGTCCTTCTAAGCCATGTTCCAATACGACACATTGATATTGAGTCCACATTGCCTCAGCGATGCGATCATGCATTTCAGTGCCTTGACAAAAGTCACCCTCGTTGTCTTCTTTGATAGCAACAGCCTCCTCATCAGCAGCTATGTCAAGGTCAGGGTCCTCCTCCAAAATTTTGTCTCCATCTCCATTATTGACAGGGGGCATACCCTCACTAGGGTCGTGCACACAAATGTAGCTATGGATTGCACAAAGCATGGCTGGTATTTGGGTCTGGACCAAACCGTAATGCACTTTGAATTTAATAAGTTGTGCACCGCTACATGTGGTGTGGGAATTTTTAATAATCATGTGATGGATACCGTGGTTCATTCATCGTAAAATTTCATTGCAAAACTTCTTGAAAATTGGGCCGTAGTGGTTCCTGTTGACAATGATTACTATGAGCTGCACCAAAAGGGCATTGGTAGTGTCTGCCGGGTTGGGCTGCATTCTGATGATAAAAGTAGTGATGATGGTTGAGAGCAGACCAGCCTGATTCGCCCATGAGATTTGCATTGATAAATATAGAAATGAATGCACAAAATTCAGGATAACAGTTATATCACTTTGGGCTTGGTTGACGAGGTCATTATCATACTCATTCGAGATCCTCTTGTATCTCGCCCAGAACTTTGATCTATCATCCTTGCCATGTTCTCCTGCAATAGTAGATTCTTGAAGGACTTTGAGGATGTGCCCCAGCATGTCTGATCTTTGAGAAGAATAAAGTCTGACGTCAAGTGCATGCTGCTGATGAGTTGACATTCACATATCCTTGGCAATATTTTCTTCAATGTACACCACAGGATTCTTTTTCACGTTATTCAGCTTGATTTCATTGTCCAGGGTATATGACTTTTGAGACAACATAATTAGATGCTAAATGTGCCGTGCTTATTGGTTAATGATTACATATTCTCAGTCAGGCCACCACGTTCCTCATTCACATTATTCAGCTCAAGTTCATCCTGGATCTCATTCAGGGTGCTTGACCTTTGAGATAATAGAGTCAGATGTCAATATACCATGCGGATTGATTGACATTCACACATTTGCAACAAGGTCAACCTCGATCGCATTCCTGTGTGTGCATGGGTATTATGGACAACTGAGTCTAATTTGCTACTTACTCGTTGGTCAGGAAGTCGACCCTGACAGGTTGGGGACTGGGTCGTGATAATGTGCTTGGCATGCCATCCTCTGGCTCCAACTTCAAGGGTCCCATCTCTGACACAACAGTATGTACTGTCATGTCATTGTGTCATTCTTTCATTGCCCATCCCCACTCCAACTTCAATGGTCCCATCTCTCCATGTCGTACTTTGGGAATCAGTCCATCCCTGACAGTACCATTGTGTCGTTCTTTTAATACTTTCCCCCACCTCCAACTTCAATAAAGTATGTGAACTGACTCTTCGGGGTCACTTGATAAACATTCGCGAATGAGACCTGCTGCAAAATTTTGCAAACTGGGGTGAGGATCAGTAAACAAATTCTTCGCTCAGGTGCGCACATTGCTGCTCCATTTAATGTGGATTTTAACTCTTGGGGGTTGATTCTCCATTCTCTGCCATGCAGGAGGTGCCAGGCTTTCAAGGCTGCCACGAAGTTGGACAACACTGAGCTGGAGTAGGATCCTGCACAGCTCTAGAGGAACTCGAAAAGATGAAGACAGACCATTAGCTCTATGGAGATCAGTCGCTGTGATACACCTGTGCCATCTGGTAATGGATCTGGACCAAGTGCTGCAGTGCCAACACACGCGGACTTAACACTGGCAGTCTGCCATGTGATATACTTCGTTTATAACCATCATCACCATTCTAAACAAAAGACCTTTTTGAAAGTTTTCCCACTTATTGCATAGTCTGTGATAGCACCTGAAACTCGGATTACCATGATTTGCATTTGTACTGTTGTGCATGCACTGTGGTCAATCACTCACGGTCTCCTACCCATTGAATACAGGTACGTGTCGTCATTTCAAAACAGAATATAAATATTGAGCTATCTGCAGGAATGGACTGGTATTTTTTTCCAGGCCATGTCATTGAAGGCTCTTGGCCTTCGTGTCCAGCTCGGGCATCCTGTTGGCCAATGCTGCATTCTCCCTAGACACACATTCAACAGTGAGTTCGTGCTAATAGACACAAACGGAATCCATGAAGTCGGATTGGATTTCTGTGGTTGTGAAACTTTGAATTCACATGTTGAAAACTGCAGCCACCTTTCAACTGCTGTGCAACTTCCAACTTTTATCATTTGAGTCGAAGGCATCTGCCTATGAGTTCTATCACTCACTAGTTCGTCTGACAGATAATACAGGTCTTACAAAATGCAAGGTAAGGTGCTTCATCATTTTGTCTACTTGATTACTTGTCTTAACCTTTGACTTTAAGACTGTTACAATGTGTTCTTACAAATGGTTCATGAGTGGCAACATCTTAAGATTGTGAAACACTTTGGTCATGGACATGAAGTGAGCGGCATTGATGGCACATCGCAAGGTGAATGTGTCGTTATCTGTCCAGCTTGTCCCCAGCCTGGTAAGGATTTGCACGATGGCTGGGCACTTGCAACAAAAGCGAACTGGTAAGTATTAGAGATTTCTAAGTACAGATATGGGCTCATGTGATTCAGTTGGTTGTACGCCACCACCACTGTATCATTGCAAGCACTCCCATAGCACAGTTTGACTCATATTTCATTTGGTGCATCTGACATTTCAGCCCACATTCACTAGCACAAGCACTTTCTTTTGTGCATCAGTCTGTGCACCTTTGGCTCCATCAATTGTCCTCTGTCTGTCTATTCCATATATGTTTTGGTTTGTCAGTGCACATTTCTATTCTATTTCTGTGTATTCTTACAGCAGGCTTGAAACCTATATAATCATTCTTTGCCAAGTGGTTGTCACAACAGAATTAAAGTCTGTTTCTCCTGAACTGTGCATGTTCAAAACCTGCTGAATGATCCATGTTTTGTCTGTGCCTGCTGCCTCTCTTCATGGTCAGCTGGTCCTTCTGCAAGGCCACCTCAAGACTCGCCTGGATCATGGTCAATGAAATCTTCATCAGCAAAGTCTTCTATTCTATTTTTGTCAGATTGTGAATGCGAATAAAATTATGGATGGTGCAAAGGGCTAGGGGTAGTGTTGCCGCAGCTGCAGCTTGGCTTAATAAGCCACAGCTTATCCTATAAACGGCTAGCTGAACTGGTAGAACCATGGCTAAGCGCCGGCTCGGTTCCAAAGTGGCTTGCAAGCGGCTATTTACAGGTTCGGCAGGAAGCAGCATGACCCGAGTATTAGGGAAGCCAAATCTGAGTAGTAAAATGACAGAAATAAGCAAACAAATTCAGTCATGACAGACACAGAGAGTGGAAAGGGAGCTCTTGAGTCTTGAATGCATACAAAAGATAAGGACTCTACAGAAGTTGACGAAGGTAGGGATAATCTGGTTTCTCGCTGAACTGAAGACCGCGAGCATAAGTGAGCATGGTGGTGAATCCTGAGGGAAGTCCAGAACAGAGTGTTTTGGGAGCTTCAAAACATGAGTAGGTACTAGGTAGCACTGCAGTAGTACTAGTAGGTACAACATAGATCATCAATAATGGATCCAGCACAGTCCAGTCTGAAATAAATAGTAGATTGTCAGATATAACGAGATACCTAATCAACACTCATCCTCGGGGTCGCTGCCTTCAGACAACTCAATGACATTCTGATCGAGAGCATCGTTTTCGTCATCCTTTGCCAAGAGATGGAAAAGATTGTCCAACTTCTTGATACTATCTTTTCCCTGTGCTTCCATGAGTACAGAGAGCAAGTCCATGTCAGTGTCAGCTTCCTCAAATGCTCGCTCGTCAAGTACTAATCCCTCTGTAAAATTAAGGCGAGACTTCTTGTAGAAAAACTTCAGCATTTGAAGAGCCTCCATAAGTGCAGGGTTGATGCGGTTGTGCTTGTTTGTGTCGGTCTCTCCACTGGAAGAGAATATGCGTTCAGACAGAACTGCAGAAGCCTGTATAGGAAGGTAATCCATGGCAATCGAGAAAAGAATCGGAAATGTGAACTCGTTCATCTATAAGAGATACGTATAAATTAATACCATAAGATAAATAGCCCTCCAAGTGACAACATACCAGCCAAAATTGCAATATATCAGTGCTGATTGGTGATGTTGTTCCATTGAAATATATGTCAAATTCCTGATTGACGGTTTTGTCCTCTCCACCGTGAAGATTACATACAAGCATGTCATCCTCAAGTCCATATTCTTCCCCAATGGTCTCAAACAATGACAAAGGCTTGCAGGCCCTTGCAATGACCTTGACAGGTGACTTTGCACGACATTCCTGTCCCCTGGAGCGGGGCGTGCTATCATGCATCTGCAGGGTGTTAGAAACAATGCCAGGTCAGATGTGCTCGAAATACCTTTGATTTGATTACTTGTATTGCTTTGTCAGATCCCTCATGTGACCAATGTCTCTTGATCCAACTCATGCAATATGCTGGGTTAAGAACTAATGAAATGCATTAATTATAAGAGTAAGGAAGACAAAGTAAAAATCACATACCCATTGCTATGATATACGTGTCTGATTGCATACGATCATAATACTTCTGAGCCCATTGTAACCCAATGTCCAAGAATGGCTTCAGATGGGGTTGGCTATTCTGAAGAGACTTCCACTTCGCAATGAATTGTTCGAAGATGATGATAGTGCCGCATAAGACTGGCAATCGTTCTGACAGCATGGACTGAAGTGCGATATGAGGAACCTGGATGTAAAATAGTATTGCGCATCACTATTAACCATTCAGTTCATTTGATAGAGCTTACCATCAGCATAACTTCACAATCACGAAGTACAAGCCACTCTGTTGTCGAGAGTTTGTGCCTTCATAACTCCTTGTTATTAGGGCGCTCAAGAAAGTAATTGATAGGCTAATAATGGGTTGAGTTGATGATAACAAAAACATTCCAACACATTACCTGCTGTAGATATCGGAGGTGTCGTACCATAAAGTAAACGGAGTCCCAACGTGTTCTCGAATCCTGAAGCAACTGCAGAACAGAAAGTTCACATGACTCCGTCCATCCCTCCTTTGTTGTGTATGTCCACCATGACTGCTCATTGCCTTCCATGGTGATAGCCTCGAAGGCATCTCTGCGCATACCAGATGCACGAAGCACTTGGACAATATTGCAACCAAGTGCGATAGGATCACATTTGAGGGCTTACTCATAAGTGTGTGACTCGGAACGGTTCTGGGGAAGCGTAGTGATCCAATCATCATCTTCGGGCAGATCCAAGTTCGTAAGACTCTTGACAACATGGCCAACACAGAGGTTAAGGATGTGAGGGAAACAATGAATTCTGCAGGAGAGAGCATCAAAAGAGATGTCACATTCTTCTAGCAAGATCTCAAGATTGGTCATCATGGTATCATTGTTATTGGCGTTATCCATGGTGAAGTGCCCAATCTGGGAGGAAGTCAGCAGGAACGTATAATACATCAAGGATGTATACCCTGGCTGTGATTTCGGCCCTATCAAGCAAGCGGACAATAATATTAGCCAAGTTTTCTCCAGTATGACGCCCCTGCACACGATGGAAAGCGATCAAAGCAGCTTTCAGAACGAGGTGGGACGCCTCGCGCGCGATCCAATGTGCAGTCAAACACAGGTATGGGCGTCGATGTTTGTCCAACCACAGATCTGTTGTCACTGAGATCTTGCCTAGTGCAGCCTACATACAATAGATCAGTAGGACTCGGGAGGTTTGGTAGAAGAGACACATACCTTTAGATCATTCTCAGAACATCGAAATACTTCTTCCATGCTACAATGATAAGTTCTCTTGTCTTTGTTTGCTTGGGGATGTCACGTTCTTTCAAGTCCTTGCGCAACAAGAGTAGGAGTTGTCGAAATTCAGCACACTCGACGACGTTAATAGACTACATTGGATGCAATCAACATAATGAAATATTACAGAATGTAGACACTTACTTGATCATCTGCAACTATAAAACGAATGAGACGGGCATGGAATTCTTGATGATTGAAATGATCGATGGATGGGTCCAACTGGGAGGATTCTGTTGTTTGGGCATTGGTACCACTGGTAGTTCCAGCCTGGGTCCTTGTGCGCATAATTTGGTTCTCAAGCTGATGCTTGGCGCAGAACTGAAGGTATGCTTTTGAGTGGAGAGCATCAAGGTGGCCTCTGAGAACGCTGGTTGATGTCCTCGGGCCATAACTGTAGCTCTTCTCAGGTGTCTTCTTTTTCTTCCTGAAGGATAGTGTCAATTTAATTATCAGAAAGGCAAAGAATACTTACATGCACAACCTGCATGTCTGCTTTTCAGAAGTACGTTCGAAAAAATGATTGATATCAGTTGCGCCTCTAGACTTTCTTGGAAGCCGTCCTCCCCCAGATGGCTCTGTAACCTCCAATTCTTCAAGGTCTGACTCGTCAGAGCCGTCAAAGGATTCAGAGCTTGAAGAAATATTGTTGTCCTCGGCATCATCATCAGTTGATGGTTGAAAGTCTGATTTGCTTAAGGTCTCTGGTGGCGCTAGAGAAAGCAAATCTTGTCTGACTTGGCGAGTTCGCTTCCTCACAACAGGATGCGCACACGCCAGCTGTGGTGTAGCAGGTGCTGATGCACGTGTGGTTAGAGGTTTTGGGTCGTTCAGCTTGGCTGGTATAACAACAGTATCAAGGACAGGCTCGAGGACAGGCTCAAGGTTCTCTATGATGGGTTCAAGAGCATGTACAGGTGCGGCTGTGTCCAGGAGGCGAGCCTGTTGAGGATCTTTGTGGGGATTATGATGAGGAGCACCAACAACAGACCCATCTGCAGCAATCTTCGGCCGAGGAACTCTACGGCTGCGCCCTAGCTCTGCATTGTCATCAGTTAGGCTTGGTGCAAGTTCCTCAGATGCAGGGGGTGGTCATTTGAGCTTCCTCAACATTAAGTTAGTCGATGAAGTTTGAACTTTGAGTTGACGTGAACTCACCCTCACATTTAAATGTTAGCCACTAGTCAGGGAGTCAGGGTTCCAGGGGCCAGGGCTCGGCAAAGTTGGTTCTGGGTGGCCTCGAGGACAGACTGCTGTGAAATATAATTATAAGTGTAGTAAGATAGAAAAAGATCGTGTTGTGAGATATCGTTAGCAAGGTCAATTGTGATTGAATCATCAGGTATCGCATATCAAGACTAAGCAGACTGTAAGCGGGCGCCTTCCATGAGTAATAACACATAAGATTCCATGGAACAACCTTGGGAAAGTAATACATGAGACAACAATAAAGACAAGAGCAAAGGATACACAGCACAGCGACAAAACATAAGTGATCCCAGCGAGAATAAATCTCAGGCACAGTTGCAACTTGCAGGAGATTGACAAGTCATTCATCTTTGGAATCATCATTGTTCTGCTTCCTCTTGCTGACAGGACTTAAGTCAGACCGAAGCCACCAATTAGTCTTCGACACGTAAAATTCCTTGAGTTCCTTGTGGTCCTCCACAAGGATGCGCTGCAGATCGGGAGAATCAGCATCAAGCCACCCTTCCTCCCAATCAAGGTGAGTATTGAAGATATTAATGATGCCCTTGTGCGATTTCATGGCCTCAAGGCCATCTAGCTTTATCGCAACCAAGTTGTCCTGCGATGCCATCTTGACTATTGGGTCATGCAGATGAAGCTTCACAAGTCTAGACATTTTCCTCTGCTTCTTTCATTGAGGGGATGTATCTTGCTGAGAACATCTTCTGCAATTGCTGCATGAGGGCATCAAGAGCCGGGCGACCCTTGAAAAGAGGGGTTGTTGATGTAATAGAAGACTTCAATTGCAGGAAGTTTGCCTTCCCGGAACCCCCCGAACCCTGAACTTGCTCAGGGTCCAGGGTTGTGTGTAAGAAGTGCGATCGCTGAGCATCACTGATACAAGATACTGTGAAGATGAACATGATCCATAAGATCATGTATAGCGTTACTCCATGTCGTCCTGGAAGTTGTGAGGTGTGTTCATGTCGGCAACAAGGCGAGCAGACATGAACTGCCATGTCCCCTATCAACCGTCATTAGGGTTCGTGAGTCATGACCATCACCGAAGTGAAATGTACATACAGTTCTAGTAATTTGTCTTGGCCCCGAGTCCTGAGTCAATTTAGCGAGATCCCAGTCTATGAGAATACCTTCATTCTCACGCACCATGATATTACCTACACTGAGGTCACAATGTAAGATGTCGCAATCCTCATATGCATCCTGATGAGCTAGAGATAATAGTAAATAAGAGGCCATCGCCCGAGAATGGAGAGAATCACATACCTATTAAAGCATCTCGCACTACTTCAACAACTTGGCGAGAACTGATGAAGGATGTGATTGGGGTAGCGACAATATTAAGAACGAGGCGATAGTGAACATGAGCTATAAGAATAGCTCCTGTAGGACGGGCCCATGGCGCATCCTTAAAGTGACCGGTTTGGGTGGTATGTGCATTCGAGCCACCCAAAACATCACCAAAGGCTAGGCATGTTGCAACATGTCGAACGTGCTTCTCATTCAGACACTTGTATACATCCCCTTCTGGAATGATGTCCAGCAAAAGGACACACCATGTGTCCTTCAAGAACACAACACGATCTCCCTTGGTATTGTACGCAGAGAATCCACGTGTATTGTGCCCTATGGGGGAGAGTCCTGTTGCAACCAGAGCAGGGACTAAGTATGTTAAGTCTGAGTGAGCCGTCTGCATCTTTCATTGAGATCTGAAAGATTCGGGCATTCGATGGTAAACCGAGCTTCTGCCTGACGGTGGTTATGAGACGCAGGTAACGTGATGTAACACGGGAAATGGTTTCGTCATGGCCATGCATTGCATGAGGTGCAACATTGTAGCGTCGGAAGAAATTGATAAGGGCAGGAGACTCTCGATAGAAATAGGCTCAGTGACAATGAATCCCTCGTGATCCCACCTTATCAGGCGAGCATAGTTCTTGATGATGAGGATCTGGTAAGCGTGAGTGCGCCACTGAGCACCTAGCTGAGCAGAGGCGTATGCGGTGATTTGGCCCATCGTGTCTCTTGCTTGTTGAGAAGACATAATAAACAAGGAAGCACTGGACAATGTAGAGAATGGGTCATCACCCTTGTTCCATTTGAACTCTACCATCATCTCAGCTTTCGTCACATCACACCTGTCGGGGGTCTTGATGTTCAACGGGTATATGCAAACATCGGGCTTGATGTCATATTTTATTGATTTGCAGTTGTATATATCCCCCTTGGAAGAGACATCGACGAAGGATAAGTCGAAGTTGAATGCGCTCATGGCGTGCACCTAGTAAATGAATTCAAATTAGTTGATAAGGGATATCAATAATATCATGGGGGGTACATACAAATTTACAGTATGCTGGAACCTCACTAGTGCACTGAATGGTTTGCTCGAAACATTCTAATGGCTGGTTAGTGAGAGGAGTATATCCATGATCCAGTAATTGGCTGCTTGGAAAGAATTCGTCCAAAAATTGCTGAACGGGCATTGGACCCACTGCAAAGGGTAACACCTCTTTCCCAAGGCCATTGATTGTATTGATACGATAACGCGCGTTGGTAGAGAATGGAACCATGGTAGATGAGCCGTGTTTGATTGGAGTGTCGTAACCACTGTCTTCAATATCAGTATCAGTGATCAGCTGAGGGTCTCCAGGTGCAGGAGTGACTGAAGGCAGACAAGCGCCAGACCCAGACTCAGGGGGTGCTGACGGTCCATAGGATTGCACAGGTTCATCAGTGATATGAGTAATGACATCGACAGCATCCTGTGGGGCGGCGCTGGCCATGGTCTAAACGGTTAGCTGCTTACACAGCCGCTTCAAAGCTGCAGCTTGCAGCTAGCCAGCTGTGGGAACCGCCGTAATGTGAGATCCGAGTCTCGGCTAAAGCCACCGGTCGAGCCGAGCCGGAAGCTGTGACAACACTAGCTGGGGGGATGCAAGCTTGTGTCAGTATACTATACTCTGGTGGGTGTACCAGTGTTGTGAAATGCCTCTGGGAACCCAAAATATTCTCTCAATGACATTATGAGCTTGAGTGTGCCAAAGATTGTAAATTTCTTTCAATGTTTTTGGCCTGTCACAGCATTGAGAAGACTCTACTACATTGACCTAGATGACAGTGGGATTAAAGCTATAGAAACCTCAAAGCATTATTTGAGCCAATTCAGAAGTGAATCCTCAAGGTACGTTTATCTGCATTTTGTCAGTTCTAACATTAATTTCCAACATCCTCCTTAAGTCCAATCATATGTGATTCTTCCATTGTCGGTTGTCATTCATGACCCAGTTGTTGATCCAAAAGACATCACAAACATCATTGGCCTACTGTGGTGGTCTGCTATCAGCACTTTTTCAGAGCAATTGCTAGATAAACAGACCTAAGAATCAATTATGGTGACCATAGTATTGAAAGAACTGCCTTGAGGATTCACTTGTGAATGGGTCCAGTGGAAGTGCATCTCACTGGTCTTAGTCAAGCAGACAAAATGCAGATAAATGTACCTCGAGGACTCACTTCTGAATCATTGGGTTCATTGGAAGTAAATCTAACTGGTTTTAGCCAAGCAGTTGATACAACAGAATCTAAATCTGTCTGTGTGGGTTCAAAACCTGCTAAAGATGTCATTGTCAAGTGATCACCAGAGTCAAAATCTGTTTCTCTTGGAATGCGCAGGTTTGAAACCTGCCAATGATAAAATTTATTTTCTATGAAAACACATCTTAACAATTGTCTCATGAGTGATTTTCTCAAAAACTGATCTCAACTGATGTTAGCCATGTCATTGCCACAATAGATTCACAATCTGTTTCCATTGAAGTCTATAGGTTTGAAACCTGTTGAGTGATGCATTTTTTGTATTAGAACATGTCTTGAATATCTGCTCAAAGACAGCATCTCAAATGTTGATCTTCATTGGTCTTAGTTGAGTTGTCACCAGAGTCAAAATCTGTTTCTCTTGAACTGTGCAGGTTTGAAACCTACCAATGCTAACATTTTTTATTTATTCTAAACCAAAAACCCAAAAATCTCAGATCCAATGCTTTGGCATTGGACACTGTTTCTCACTCTCAGAATTTTGACCTCACACCCATCAGGATCTGACTGCTGCAAGGAAGCGAACTGAGTGGAGGGATACTATGAAGTGTGCAGGGTGAGGATATGAGAGCCAACAATATGAATGTTAGCATATTCAATTGAGCATGTTGCAATATGAAAAAAAGTGTGTCATCTGACGTGTTTCAATGATGTGGCTAAGACCATCTTTAAATGAGTTTTTGAGAAAACTATCTATGAGAAAATGTTATGATCTGCACGGTTCAAGAGAAACAGATTTTGACTCTGGTGGCAACTTGACTAAAACTAATGAAGATCAGTGTCTGAGAGAGTGTCTACGATTCAATATTCAAGACATCATCTTCTAATAGAAAAAATGCAGCATTCAATGGGTTTCAAACCGTCAAGGTGCATTTTCATAAAATAAAATAAATGTTATCATTGGCAGGTTTCAAACCTGTGCAGTCTGAAGAGAAACAGATTTTGACTCTGATGATCACTTGCAATTTTATCTTTAGCAGGTTTTGAACCCACAGAAACAGATTTAGATTGTGTTGTATCAACTGCTTGGCTAAGACCAGTTGAATGCACTCCCAATGAATTCATTCATAAGTGAATCCCAGGTGGTTGCCAGAGTCAAAATATATTTCTCTCAAACTAAGCAGGTCTGTAATCTGTTACCTTGCGGAGCAAGGTCATGTTGGATGGCAGATAATCTGTCAGTCACCTGACATGAACATCATGCTGTGCAATAATCGAAAATGATAGAACTACGTCAATATGAATACACAAAACTACTTCATAAAGTATCCAATTAGCTACTCAGAACTTGGTCTCGATGAAATACAGTCAAACTCTGAGCTCGATCTCGATGTCATGATACAATTTTAAATTAGTGATGTTCCGGCCCGGCTTAGGCTCGGCTTGGGGGGGGGGGTTAGGTTCACTAGATTTCAAGCCTGAGCCGTGAGCCCAAGCCAGCCCAAAGCTGGGGCTTAGGCCCATGCAAGCCGCGGCCCACATGCTGAATTGCGTGTAATCGATGTCTGAGCTCCACCATGCTGTTCCCAAGACCATGAACACCATGCGCAAACGCCCAGCACACGTCAGCAACTGCTGATGTGGCTCAGACGAATACGGACGATGGATGAGAGCAGGAGAAGGGAAGAAGAGAAGGAGGAGAACGAGAACAAGAGAGAGGAGATGGACGATCGGTAGCACTCGAGTGCTTCGATTCTGCTCGCCCGGAAGAGTAAGTGCTGAATACTATAACTCGGATACCTGAAGTACAGCGTCGAAGAGGGATGTATTTCAAACGGTTGATGAACCACTCGCCGACTTTGGATCTAATTGTAGGTTGGGCACCTAGACCACAGACCAACCAAAATTTCGTAACACGTCGACCTTGAAATGTCTCGAGGGCCAGGCGGACGATGATCTTGTGTTCCATTTGAGATCAACGGATCTCTTTCGGTCGCCATTTCGTGCATATGTAGTTGAAGTTGGGAGTCAAACTTCAAAGAGTGTCACGCGATGAAGAGCCTCCCAGTTATGTTCGCGTGCAAGAGCAATCGCATGGTGCCCATCTGGAATACAAAACATTTTAGCAGATGCAAAAATCACGGGATGATATAGTGAGGATGGTAGAGCGCGTGAAGCCGCATTGGTCTATTTGGATTTGTTGAACTTTCGTACATTTTGTGTGCTGTTAGTAGCCTGTTACGATGTTTTAATCGGCTTATCGAACATGCTCAAAAGGCAATATTAGGACCAAGCTGAAGACGATATCGAATATGCTAAAGGCCAACCTATTAATTGGCTGAAAAAATGACTTATCGCTGTGAAAACGAAAAACAAGCAGACTTAGGACTGCCGTCACGCAGATTTGGGGGTCCGAAAACGATGAGTGTTGGAAGAGGTCGACAAGGCCGATTCCCACAAATTAAAAATTCTCCGGAGCAAGGTCATAAATTTGCACAGTGAACCCCTAGTATAATGATGTGTATTGAAAGAACTGACAAAATGCAAATAAATATGCCTTGAGGATTCACTTTTGAACGAGTTCATTGGAAGTGCATCCAACTGGTCTTAGCCAAGCAGTTGATAGAACAGAATCTAAATCTGTCTGTGCAGGTTCAAAACCTGCTAAAGATGAAATTGCAAGTGATCACCAGCTTCAAAATCTGTTTCTCTTGAACCATGACAGGTTTGAAACCTATCAATGATTGATTCTTTTTTTTTATACAAAAATATGCATTGACATTATTTCTTTATGGACTTTGAAATGTGTTGAATGATGCATTTTTGCTATCAGAACATGTCTTAAATATCTGCTCATGGACAGCATCTCAGACATTGATCTTGATAAGGAAATGTCAAGGTGTGATTTCATAGAACAAAAATGTTGTTAGTGGCAGGTTTGAAACCTGCACAGTTCAAGAGACACAGATTTTGAATCTGGCGACAACTTGACCAAGATCAATGAAGATCAATGTCTGAGATACCGTCTATGATCAAATATTCAAGACATGTTCTTATATGACAAAATGTGATGTTCTGCAAGTTTCAAACTTGTTGCGCTCCAATAAAAACAGATTTCAATTCTGTGATCACAGCCACTTGACCAAACACAACTGTGATTGGCTTGCAAGCAAACTGACCATGAGCAAATTTCAAGGTGTGTTTTCGTAGAAAATGAATTGTACCACTGGCAGGTTTCAAACCTGCGCAGTCCAAGAGAAACAGATTTTGACTCTGGAGATCACTTGGCAAATTGATCTTCAGCAGATTTTGAACCCACGCAGACAGATTTAGATTCTGTTGTATTTAACTGCTTGGCTAAGACCAGTTAGGATACACTCCCAATAAATACATTCAGAAGTGATTCTTTTTTATCCTGCTCAAACCTGCCTCTGATTAGCTGACAAGCTGACTGACCATAAGCATATGTCAAGGTGCTTC
>NW_024541386.1:0-76713 GCF_016758755.1 Suillus discolor
CGTGTAAGTCTCTCTACTCCCTTATACTTATACCATGTTTAATTATTCATCAGACAAAGCGCATACCAAGCAGGAAACAGTCCTGCACATACAACAGGCAAGTACGTTCATGCTTTCTTATAATCGTGGCTTTACGCTTCCAATTTTCAGCTGAGCTGGCTGCACTCATGCAGGCACTTCGCACACTTGCTGAATTCCTTCGACAAACCGGTGTAGGCGCATACCCCATGCCACCCGCCCCCGAGTCTCAGAGTGCATCATCGGTACCTCCCACAGAGCAGCAACTGATTGACACCACGGCTCGAGAGGTACAAGTGCTTTATGAGCGCCTGAAACGTATTCAAGAGAGCAATACCGTTGCTGTAAATCTACTTGGGGCTGCTGATACCGCCTCTCGTGCACGCTAATCAACATCGGTGCCAATTCTATTGTGTAGTTTTGTAACATCAGCCCAGTTGACATGCGATGATGCGCGGCTTAACCGGCTTCAGGTGACAGTGCGTTTGATCTGGTGGTCAATCTCGAGGATGACAGTCGATTACGTCCAGACGGTCAGTCCTTCCCCGCAGTTATATCGGATTCTGTTGACAGTCTAGTACTCAACAGGTCTGAGGGAGCGTGTCATCAATTCAGCTGCCTAGCGTCTGGATACATAGATCGTGCCAAGAACTCAACGGCCTGAAATTTATCATGAGCCAACCTTACCTAATAGGTTTGACGTCATCAAATACCACCCAACAGCGGTATCCGCCACCCTTAAGAAGCTGAACTTTAATTCAGACCTCTCTTGGAAGGTTAGTCGAGGAGTGCTAACAAACGACCTTATTCCACGATTGATGGAAGCGGTTAGTGCTGCCGAAGTCCGGTTCAGTCCGGTTCTTAAGCCAAATTTTCCGCACACCAAACCGAACCTATGGTTCGGTTTAGCCGTTTGGTCGAACCCTGGACCGAACGTCACCGAACGCGTTCGGGAGGCTTATACCTGCGAAGTATCTCATATGATCATCCAATTTGCACATATACATCTGCCCAATCGTTTTACCTACACATCTGACCTGCGATCATGCTGACTTTGTCACTTCATCACACAACGTTTTTTGTTGTTTGATCCGGAGGCTAAAGTTTCGTTGGTGATTTGATCTTGACTTGGTTTACTAACTGTGACTAATTGATGCGCTATAGTTGACCTACCTCGAGTCGTTTAGCCCGGTGCTAGGTATATCTATAACTCTGGACATCGACTAGGGACGCCTATGGGTGGTTACAAATGCGCACCATCGACCGAGACAAGCAAGGCAGTCCAAGGGCACGGATACGCGATTTTCGTTACGATGTGGCGGGCCTATGACTTTATTATCCGTGACACATCGATGATGTTGACATTATCTAAAACGTCGGAGTACAACCCATGTGGCTTAGTCTGTGAGTACTCACGTTCTTAAAATAATATTCTTTCGCACACGACTTTGTTCAGTGCTCTGATGTATACATACTTGAGTTATGTTTGTGACTATAGTTGATCTTACTCGCATTCTTGTACACTTTTCTTCAAAATTCTGATATCTGATGTCATCCAAGAGGATTCAGCATGATACAGCATGACAGTGTTTACAAGTTGCAATTAGTAGTACCGAACAAATGAGCAGATACATACACCATGGGGGCAGCAAGGGCAGTTCACAGGTAACACCACTTGAATTATATACTACAGCTGCCCTTAATGACTTAGAACTGTGACGATGCAGGAGTAAATCAGATGTATTCACTGGGACACAGAGTGTGGCACTAGTATAGTATGGAACAAGAGGGTATCATGCAGAAGTAAGTAAACAACAAGATAGCAAGGGGATGAAAACAACTAGAAATACAGCAAATGAAATAATATAGTGAATTGAGTCTCTAACTACACACCTATGTGGACAAATACAATCTGCTGTTCTAACGGAATCTTCTTGTGCAACAATCTCACAGCCTTGTGCAGCGCTACTGCAGCCCCTGTGCAGTCCAATCTTTTTGAATCACCAATTAACTTGCGGTAAAAAGCAGACATGACCTGGCATGCAACATCGTCGTCAACAGACCACATGGAGCCGATCACACTGCGAAATCTGCAGAATTCCATGGCTGCAACAAGATGGATCAACTCATCCGGGGTCTTTTTGTCGCCAGTGGTAGTGTGGCAGGCTGATAAGAATGCAAACTGTGGGTTCTGCGAGTTGGATCGGATGATATCCTTGATCATTAAGGGCCCGTCGTGCATAGCGAAGGAAGACTCGAATGGCTGCGTCCGATTCGGCATTCCATGGCAGGCAAGATGAAGCCATTGATTATGGTTGAGTGCATCGAATGCACCCTCGACTGTTGCGTTGGCATCCTCGAGGGATGTGAAGGAGATGACGGGAGTAGTGCTGCCGTGGTCCGGTTCGGTCCGGTTCAGAGGGCCCTGGACGAGAACCGAGAACTGGACCATGGTCCGGTTCTACAAAATTGTCGAACCCAGAACCAGACCATCAAGAACGGTTCTTAACAGTCCGGTTCGGTTTTTTTGCGGTCCGAACGTGAACCGAACCGCAAATTTTTCAAGCAGCAAGGAAAAACATTCACAATACATCTACATGACATTGGGTAGCTAGGCTAATGACACACCAGCTGCGTACTCTTCTGCCTCTACTGCCGCTGACACATGACCATTCTTATAGGCTGCCTTCATTAATTGTAGCGCGGAGAATGTGGATGGTGCGAGGGCGTTGCGGCGCAGAGTCGATGTGATCCCCGCACTGGAGAAAGCGCGTTCCGATGGGACTGCACTGCCTTGAATGGGCAGGTAATCACACGCAACACGAGCTAGCGTTGGATATTGCATTGAATGTAACTGATCAAGGATGTAAGCGGGGAACAATGAATTTGAGGGCTGACTTACACCCCACCACGCGACAACGTCATCCGTCTCCTCCAATGGTGAAGTAAGGTATGTGGAGAGCTCTTGATGAGGATCGCGCGTGCGATGGTCTGTAGCTTGACGTTCCATGATAGCGTCGCGCATCCAGGAAGCACCATAACAAATTGAAGCTTTCGTTGTTGACATGGCCAATGGCTCCTTGGGTTGCAGTCCTGGGGCTGGAGGCGCTTGATAATATTTGTCAAACTAAGCATCCATCTGAAGTTAGAGACCGCCAGGATACTTAAGGTTGAATAGTACTCACCACCGCCTGAAGACGAGCCCTCCCATCCGCGACCTTCATCTCAGTCCATCGCCGTTCAACATATGCTAACTTGTAGTTGGGGTCAAGAACTGTAACAAAATGAGACATGGACTTGAGCAAAAACTCGATACTTACCTAGACAGATAAAGTAGACATCCGAGTCACTAGCTTTCTGGTAGTACTTCTCAACATTCTTGAGACCCTTCGTAATGGCATCCGCGATTATTGCGTATTCTGGATTTCTTGCCATCGTCTCCCATGCGCTAGCGAGACACTCTAGTGTAGGTATAGTCTGCCAGGCTGTTGGGTACGCGACCGACGAGAATGATTGCTGTGCAGTTGCAGGTTCCTATAACAATCAGTAAATAAAATAAAAACAGATATACAAATAAGTACCTTGAGGACGTCATGCACTAGCCGTATCTTCCTCCAGTCGGCTTGATCAAGCTTGAAGTCACTATATGACTTGTTGCGCAACTTTGGGACCTCATGGCTCTCATCGGCAAGTAGAGTGAAGCGGTTGACAGCCTGAAAGATGTTAGATACTAAACCGGCAGTTGTACATCTCACCTACCAGGCGAAGAGACAAGAAGCGCTCGAGGCACTTGAACAAGGAAGCCCAGCGTGTTCTCACCCATGTCAGAATCTCACGAACGGCAACACCTTCTTCCTCGCATGATTTCTTGAAAAACGCTTGAGCTTGCGGTGATTTACGGATCTAGTTATTGGTTGTGTCAATGAGAACTCGAAGACAAAAAGAGAGGACTTTACCTGTTCAATGAGTGCCAATGCTTTTCCAACAGCATCGCCGACATCAAAACCATCCTCAACAATAGCTTCAGGGTCGTGTTCCAATGCTGCAAGTTGTTCAGTTAAGCTGGTGATGTCAGTATCCTCGTCATAATCGATAGCGTGACGGATCTTGCATAGTAAGGTTGCCTGTGGGGTGGGTGCGACTCCGTCAACAAAATGTCGCGCTGCAAGATTCAAAATATGCTCTTGACAGTGGATGCGACGGGGACCTGGAAGCCAGTGGGTACCATCTGCATCTATGGCCTTCGCTACTTCACTCATAGCGGTATCATTATTTGAGGCATTGTCCGACGTCAGCCATCCAACCTATGCAAGCGAAGTCAATCCACAGCTGAAGCCAGACTCTGGGAAACATACCTTATTGCGAATATCATACCTATCTATCGTCGTAACGAGTATATTGCTGATGTTGTGGCCGCTATGGTTGCCTTCAATCCGCATGAAATCAAGTTGCTCATTTCTCAGCTCCCACTGCAGCGGTTTGCCAGCAGGGCTCCAAATATAATGTCCAGTAACCGAAAAAAATGGTTCGCCGATTATCGATGTCCATGAATCGAAAGTCATGGACACCGCACTGTCAATATGCTAATGAAATATTGTAAGACTGATGCCATAATATAAGTAGGTCAAGACTCACCGCTAGACGCTCCTTGATATTTTCGACCACAGTCATTGCTCGAGACTTGATTGTTTCCGTTAACTTGGTGCGATGCGGAATGTCCTTTTCAGTTAGGGTGGGACGCGCATACTGTAATAAACGCTGAAATGCTGGCTTGTCAATTAATTGTATTGCCTGGTGTGATGTGAATAAATTGATACAATATATATATAAAAACAACGTACCTTGTCTTCTGTCACGATAAGTTCCATGATATATTCAAGCAAGCCTTCCTTGGTGAACGCAGGTGGTTTGCAAACAAGCTTGCCATCGAGAGTTGATTGTGATTGTGTCATGATGTCGTCTTCTCCAGGTGGGATTGCACGAGAGTGCATTGTGATGCCTGCGGCGTCACAACGCTCCTTGTAGACTTGAAAATGCGACTTCTTGTAACAGACAATATGGGTGCGAAGTGTCGAAGTACCTCCACGAAATGTGTGCTTCTGCACTGGTTCACCAGCGGCCCTTGTTTGAAAGTTATTAAACGACATATCAAAAACAATATGGACCACTTACTTGCATAGTGTACACACCCACCCATCAGGTAAACGGGTAAATATAGTCCTAACGTCCGCTGTGCGTTCGCTTTTTGAAAGCTAAATACAGGTCTTAGTTGAGACTCAAGGAAAACAATAAACGAGTACATACAGTAGTGGTGCACCCGTTCTCGGATTTAGATTCATCAACTTCATCGTCGACCTCTGGTTGGGGGATCAGCTCGTCAGCAGACGACTCTCCCAGATCAGGTGTAGAGGGTATTTCTTCATCTTCGGAGTCAAGAGGAGATAAGATTCGCATGGCAGTTTTCTTGCGTGGTGGATGATCCGTAGCGCTGGATAAAGCACGTTTCCTTGGGTTAGTTGACGAAGACAGACCGCAGGCATTGTCCACATCGCGAATACGAGCTGACGGTTTTGAGGGCCGGCCAGAGCGCCTAGATCCAGCTGCAACTGTTGCTGGGGTGCGTCCAGCCTTGAGCAGAATGGAGAAGGCGTCCTTTGCGGATGTAGTGGAAGAGGATGGTTGGGGCAATGGTACTTCATCGTCAGGATCGTTAAAGAAGGTAATTTCAGAAGCATCCTTAAGGGTGCCGTCAGCGTTCAGAGCGCAGCAGTCTTCAGACATCATGAGGCAAATAACTCACAAGTTTTTTGTTAGCACCTCGTTTTATGTGTGGAGGAGACCCTAACACCACAGAGCAACAATATCCAAGGAGATCTGTTAGAGATGACAACCGGTGGAGGATCATGCTTATCCAGGAAGCATATAGACTAGAACATGTAGATATCTGTGATATAGGTGAACATATGTCAGTCAGTAAGAGTTCTTGAGAGTAGATTGATTAGTACTTACCTTCAAAAAGGCTAACAGTAGCCCGATTAACAAATAATGCAAATCTCGAAGACGATGCTTTGATGTCGACATGGACACCGACGTCGTCGTTATTGAAGTCGAAGTTGAGGGAATTCGAAGTCAAGGAATGGTTCGGGAAGGTTCGGGAAAGTCGAACCAGAACCGGACCATTAGTGAAGGTCCAGAACCCAGAACTGTTTTCCGGTCCGGTTCTGGCTGGTGAGGGAACCATGGACCGAACCACAGAGAACCGGACCAAAAGTCTGGTTCGAACCGTGGTTCTGGACCGGACCGCGGCAGCACTAGATGGGAGTAATGTGGCGAGCGATGACGGCTAGCTCAGGAGCGACACATTTGAGCTCCTTCCCTTCAACTGGGTTGCCTTAACCGATGGCAACAAAATGTTGGGAGGACGCATCTCGAGAAACCTGCTGTCTTGCATGAACGAGAGTTGCCAAAGTGGGGGTGTAAGAGGATATGTAAATGTCAGATAAATTGTCTCTCCCCTTCTCGTATGGTCCGGCTGCATGGAGGGGAAGCAGCATGAACTCAGCAGTGGGACACCACCAGATACGTGAACCAGGGCGAACTTCAGACTCCCTGAGAGCTCGGACTACGGGGTCAACAACATCATTCCAAAGCTTGCGAAGGATCCCGACAAGCGGAAGTTGATAATCAGAAGAACCAAACTGCTGTGTGAGTGATTGGAACTCTGAGGAGAATTCGGACACTTCGGCTTGTTTAATGTCAAGTGGAACATGGACAGGATCTCCTGCACCATGGATGATCAAGGTGTTGCAGCTGTGCTGACTAGCATTGACAATTATCACTGGGCCATCTTCGGCCACCTTCTGGAGGTCAGAAAAGAGTGGAGGTAGGAGAAAACATGAAAAGTCAGGGAGCATGCGAACGCGCGAGACAACATCATCCCACTGCACAGTAATTTGTCGGATTTGCAAAGATTGGTCTTCAGACTGATCGAACGCATTACGAAGGCGAAAACTCAACTGTTTGAACTCTTCTGCCAAGACCATGCCGGCGTCACCTGAATCAGAAAGTTCATCAAGTGGTGTGCTGAAGCGTGCCAACTGGGTCCAGAACACTGCATGACCTTGCTCCACCAACTCCACCGCAGTGGTCAGCGAACCATGATGAACACTGCATGAAAAAGCATCTGTGGCAAGAGAAGAAACAGCCTCCCTGATGACATCGAAGTGATGTGAAGAAGACGACAGGAAGGCAACTTGCTGATCCAAGAATTTCAGTGCAACTTTATAAGCAAGCAATGCAGATGGGTGATTGAATATTTCGGCGGAGGCCGCCCATGACTTGGCTGCACTAAGATGTGTGCGAGATGCTGCATGTGATAGGTGGGAGAGTTGAGAGTACAAGCTAAATGCTTCGTCAAGGTCACACTGGACGTCCCATTTCCGGAATCTGTCTTGAAGGCTGAGTGGAAGATTGTGCAGAGATGAAGATCGATCTGAATGACCAGGGGGACAGAGGAGTAATGCAGCCTGATGGAGCTTGATGGCCTCGTCAAGGTCAGACATCACGCCCCGCTGCTGGAATCTGTCTCGAAGGCTGAGTCCAAGATTGTTCAGAGATGAAGATCGAAGTGAATGACCGGGGGGATGGAGGAGTAATGCAGCCTGATGGAGCTCAATGGCCTTATTAAGGTCAAACATCATGCCCCGCTGCTGGAATCTGTCTCAAAGGCTGTTTGCAAGATTGTTCAGAGATGAAGATCAATCTGAATGACCGGGGGGACGGAGCAGTAATGCAGCGCGATGGAGCTCGATGGCCTCATCAAGGTCAGACATCATGTCCCGCTGCAGGAATCTGTCCCAAAGGCTGAGTCCTAGATTGTCCAGAGACATGGATCGAAGTGAATGACCGGGGGGATGGAGGAGTAATGCAGCCTGATGGAGCTCGATGGCCTCATCAAGGTCAGACATCATGCCACACTGCTGGAATCTGTTTCGAAGGCTGTTTGCAAGATTGTTCAGACATGAGGATCGATCTGAATGACCAGAGGGAAAAAGTAATGCAGCCCGATGGAGCTCGATGGCCTCATCAAGGTCAGACATCATGCCATGCTGCTGGAATCTGTCTTGAAGGCTGAGCCCAAGATTGTTCAGAGACGAGTATCAATCTGAATGACCGGGGGGATGGAGGAGTAATGCAGCGCGATGGAGCTTGATGGCCTCATCGAGGTCAGACATCATGCCCCTCTGCAGGAATCTGTCTCGAAGGCTGAGCCCAAGATTGTTCAGACACGAGGATCGATATGAATGACCGAGGGGAAGGGGGAGTAATACAGCCCGATGGAGCTCGATGGCCTCATCAAGGTCAGACATCATGCCGCACTGCAGGAATCTGTCTCGAAGGTTGAGTGCAAGATTGTTCAGAGACAAGGATTGAAGTGAATGACCAGGGGGATGACGGAGTAATGCAGTCCGATGGCGCTTGACAGCCTCATCAAGATCAGACATGATGTCCCGCTGCTGGAATCTGTTTCAAAGGTTTTTTGCAAGATTGTTCAGAAAAATGGATGGATCTGAATGACCGGTGAAGGTTCAACGATACAGCGAGGCACGAACAATGCTCCTGACTGTATCTATAAATGTTGTAAGGTCGCGCGTTGCCTAGTCTGCTATACTTGAGACGACAAGTGCGTTCGACCCTAAAGGGGAAGCGAGTGCAGCAAGGATCTAGTAGTAGGCGCCGAAGGCGCTACTGGTTGGCGAATGCAAAGCACAGGAAAGTGAAGGTGCGCGCAAGGCATGAGAATGCGCGAAGCACGGGAATGTGTGCGCGTGTATGCGGAAATAAGAGAGAGTAAGAGTGAGTTTGCTTAAGTGATGATTAGACACTAGACAAGAGGTGAGAGATGCAAGCTGAGAGATGTTATATGCGAGGTGCCAAGGAATAGATTTCAACTATGCTCTGCTGGGTAGTCAATGGGTATTGTTGTGGTTCGGTGGGTGAGTAAGTGAGTAATAGTATGTACTGCTGGCGCTTAAGTATGGCACCTAAGCGCTGTCATGCGGAGCCGAAGCACTACCGAGTAAGGTATGTAAGGATATATGTAAGTAAGGGTCCATGATAAAAATAAAGATGGAACAATATGCAAATGTGAGAAATGGAAATATACGCACTAGGGAACTTGGTGGACAGTGGATGGATGCTTCCAGATGGCTGGCGCTATAGGGCGCTCAAGCGCGGGAAAACTTGCGCACATATACATCGTGAAGCGTGGGAAGTTGCGTGCACATTGCGCGATGCGCAGGAAAGCTGCGCCTCATGTGGGAATAGCTGTAGGAAGCATACAGAGTGATGCTACAAGTTCGTGCTGTATACTCCTTGGTGAAAACTGCAATATTGCACAAGGAGAGGCGTGAGTCTCTACACCGGTTGGACGGAAGAGTAATACCCTCGGTTAGTGAATGCAAGCTAATCTCGCTGTGAAAGGTGAGCACAAAATGGAGTGAGATCGCAGTCAATACCTACTTGGGGAGCTGAAACTGCAGTACTTGTACACCGAAGCCTGCCAGTGCAAGGGAAATCATATGGCGAATGCTCAGCGATCCCTAGAATTTAAAGGCGAGCTGCATGACCAAGGTGAGGTTGAGAGTCTGTTAGAGAACTACACGAGGCTGGGGCGTTGTAGCCTGTAAAGTACATATGCGAGTCGCAATTTGAATACATGAAACCGCACTGCAGCTGCGCATCAGGTCAAAATCTCATCCAAATGAACATGAGGGTGACATGATGAGTTTGCTGGCCTTCAATTACATGCTACTATAACTTGGAAATATCTGCAGCCGTGTTTTACCATTAGTTTACTTCAAGCACGGGCCCTTGCCAGCGAGCTCAGGAAAAGGCATCCAAAAATATGCAAGACGTGATTGAAAGTACTATGTAGTCCTAGGCCTTCACTGTGAGTCCGTGACCACTCTCATCAGTAAATTCACACATTTATTGGCGCTACTTTTTTGGAACATTAAAACATATTTACGACTTATTTACATTTATTTACTTGGTGCGCTATGTTGACAAGCCGAAAAGAAGCGCGTGATAAACAAGGACAAGAAAGCACACAAAAGTAAGTCATATATTCCAAGCAAAAAAAAGTATAGTAAGTGCTAAAAGTATTTATTGCGTCATTTATTGATTAACAAGGCGTCAGTACAGTTCATGGCTTCGAAAACAGTTGATTGCAGATGAGGGAGAAACCACCATTGGACGGATACGGCGCTTAGGGCAGACATAGCGATTCGAGCCAAAGTGAAGGCAGAGGAGGTGGAGGCGAAGGCGGAAGGAGCGGAGACCTTGCCGTGGTTCTGGAAAAGAGTGAGGAGGTGGTTCGAAGGAATCGGGGCGGCCGAACGTGTCGCTCGGCGAGGGTAGTGTGACTGTAGGGCGCGGTGAGTGTTAGGATGTCCTACAATCAACGAGAACTTACTGATAATCTTGATAGTGTCATCTGTGACTGCGATCTGTAAATATATTCAGTGCGAGGCCGATCGGGCCCCCAATATACGTTGTGATCAGCCCTGATGCCCCAATAGACAATGGGACAATGTTCAGCCCCCTCCGATCCATGTTGCTCTCAAACGATCTTCGGGACTCTGCGCTTTTCAAGAATATTAGAAATGCATCAACTCTTACATCAAAGACAAACATTCGCTGCAGTGAAATTTGATGATGTCGAGCACGAGAATTATTTGCTCGAGTGCTTCATTGCCATCATCTTGGCCGGCGTCTACACCACCCTTCAGTAACACCTGTGCAAGGAGTGGGAATGCATAGGAAAAGGTTGCAGCGTCAAACGGAGTTTGCTCTGATAGCGATCGCAGACGATAGAGAATGCGTAGCACAAGAGCTGGAGAATTGTTAACACATCACTTGTTTTTCAGATGACAGGTAAAACCTACAGCTTCAGTACGACGAGAACTGCATTGTTTTAAGTGAGAATGCACTGCGCAATCAATGACAAGTAATGACACATCATAGATAGTGTTGACCATTAGAGCTGACGCAAGCATCTACATCTCACACAAATTGAGAACGTGCACTAGCGCATGGTAAATACACTCACAACCGCAAATAGGTTTGCGAACCACCAGCTTGTGTTGACAGGATGAAGACTTTAATCTCTCAATCCTTCGCATTGAACTGCTGTACATGCAAGGCGCGCTCTTCCGTTTCCATACCACTGTGAAGACGAAGATACTTTCATGATATCTATGACCTTCGTCAATTAGGAGAGTATGAGGACCTAATAGACACGTACAGCTCGGGCGATTGTAGGGTGCGATGCACCCTGTGAGTTGAAGATCTTGGGAAGGAGAAAGTTGAAGAGAGCCAAAAGTTCGGGAAGGTTGTTCTGAAGGGGGGTACCGGTGAGGATGAGGCAATAGTGGGAATGGTAGTATTGTGTGAGTGTCTGCGTAAGTTCATGCGATGTGACCATTGGCAATGGACTGAGGATTAGATTGAAGACCCACCTCTATCATGTGTGGCGGTCAGGACGCTATTTCGAAGGCATGGTGATCAGCGTATTTGTTGACATAAAATGAACGGAAAGTATCAAGGGAATCATAAAATTTGAGAGAGTGAGGAATGTACTCAGAACTGTAGATGGGTATCAGGTGTGCTGCATGGAAGACCGTCTCGATATGAATAACAGCCAGGTTCCTTGAGCCGTCCTCGTGAAAACTTGGAGTGACCATCCACATGCCAGTGTCTTCATTGGGACAATCACCGATCTTCTCAAACCATTGGACGAGGGCGCATGGATACACTTCCCATCTGTGAAAGAAAGAAAAGAAACATATGACTCTCGCAACTTCGAGTCCTCGCATCCCTTCAGCATGTGAATCAGTATTGACGAACACGCAATCATTACACGGGTACCTGTTCCGCCAGAGCGGACATGCACAGATGTGTTCACGTCATATGCCGCCAAAACCGCTTGGATCGCTGGGAGCATAAAATGTTGCTGCAGCGGAATTGAAGACCTGAAGCTTGCCTTTGTGTCGAGGCAAGTTAACAGCTGGTATATCTTCGGGGTTGCGGGTATCATCTGGATTGAGCTGGGAGAACAGAAAGTATCGAACGAGGCGTGGTAGCTCTGGAACAGCGACTTCCTGTGCCAATGCTGCTACTGTCTGTGCTCGTTTTCGCTCTGTGTGATATAGTGGTGAACATCGAGATTGGACATTGCATGATATTACTTACGGGGAGTTTTGGTGAGTGCTACACAAGCGAGCACTGTTGGATCATCAACTATTTCACCGTCATCATCAGCATCCATTACTGGGTGCGGTTCGATGATGACAAGGGCATCTGGTTGCTGTGCAACAGCAGAGACAACTTGCTCGTTTGCATCTGTCGCTATATATTGCTGTTAAGTATGCGAGAAGACGATCACAAAAAGAAACCTGAAACGGACTTACCAATAGCAGCTAAAGTACTTGATAGAATAGTGCCAGTGAGCATTCCCCATGCATCAAAGTCCACACGGGACGCTGCAAGCTTGTCAAGGTGCTGATTGGTCACAAGCATCTGACCAAGAGCATTGTGCCTGCTCGACCACCGCCAGGGCTCCTTTACCGCCTTGATGTGTTTTGATTCTGTAATTGATGAGCACAGTCCATTCGGGGCACCAAAGAGTCTGATCATGTCCACGTAATGAGTCATTGAGTGCTGACGGGGGAGTGAGAAGGTAGGAACGACGATATCAAATATCTTGCGATAATGATGAAAACGACGAAGTGCATCTTGAATTTGAGTCAAGGTATCTTCAGTGACAACGTTGCGCCAGACAAGATAGCAAAATTCTAGCAATGCACGAAATGCGCGCACCATGTCTTGAGGTACGTGACCTTCGATAGCCAGAAGGAATACCTTCATGAGCGCTTTGGAATCGTCGCCCGTCCACTGTTTAAAGTCGCGACCTTGAGGAAATCGTCGTAGACCAGAGAATGATGCTACAGCAGCAATTCTGATTATTGTTAGAGAATATTATTGAGTAGTCAGTAAGGTGACATACCTGCGATCTATGTCGCTCATAATCTCCTCCGACCGTCTGGTCCCGTGCACAGCCTTAAGGTACTTTGCTACCCAGTCGACAAGATGGTCCTTGAAAGCACCTTTAATTATCTGGTGGAGGAGGTCAAACAACAGCAGCTCATGAATATCAGCTCGAGGGAAGTCGTTGGTGAATGGCTACACAAAACATATTAGTCTGGTATGAAGAGCGGCCCGTTCTACTCACGACGAGATCACCAACGAGACCATATTCATCCCACAATATATCTGCACATAGTTCTTCGATCAAGAAGTCATTGTGCTCGCGAGAACAGTACATCCCACCACCATCAAGGTCTGTACGAACTGCGATACATCTACATGAATTGTCAGTACCAATGGATACTGATTACAAGTGCCAATACTCACTTCGGGCACCAATGTCTGACAACGCAAGATAGTACCAGTTGTTCCTCATAATCCGCTATGTAGGGTCCTAGACTATATATGACACGTCGAAAATGACCGTCTCCACAGCACATGACCTCATACTTGGTCATAACAGGTTTTAGGCTGAGAGAATCGCGGATAGCGAACTGTGGAATAGTTGGCGGCGAAACATCCGAAATACATCATCTTTAGAGTGCATCTTGTCGGCTATAATAGCACAGCTCAGATGAGACATAATAAAATATGAACAAACATACTTTTGGGTATGGCGAGGAACCCAATGATGACAAGAGCATCACGGTGTGCATGCTGCACGTTGTTGCATACATTACCGATAGAGGCATAGAGGGGATAGTATTTGTTATTACCAGTGCCCACAGAGACGGTAGTCTTGTCACTACCGAGAATGATTGGGACCAAAGCAGATCCATGTGTTTCCGGATTTTTTGATATGGTGTCCTTGAGAATGTTAGCTATATCCTAAGCAATGCCAGAAAGAGATTGAAGACGTACTGCCTGTTGCCATGCCCAGTCTCCAGACATAAAGTCTTTCCATCGGCGCGTGTCGTCCAACGCATCATATTCACGAAATGGCACATAGTCGATTTCGTCCTTGTACGTAGGGTTGGCAAGTATATTGTGTGCCATTGCATGGGGGTCCCTATACCAGACCTCGAATTCATCGTCCATCCATGGTGGGACAACCTCAGGTCATTCTCCTAAGTATTGAACAGAAAAAGATTGCCACGGGACATCCCCAAGCTCCGTCGCATCTATGACACTGTGTAGATCTTTGTGATCAGCAAATGGAGGGGTGTCACAGTGTTTCGCAAGGGTCGCAGCCATTAAGTCGCACAAGAAATCCAAATTTTTTGCAGACATATGACATTTTTTGAATGCGAACTCTGCCGCCTCAAATTCTATTCTGTTGCGATATGGACTCCAATTGTTAGGAGCCTTTGGTGGCACAGGAGTCGGGGGGGTGCCATGAGGCAGAAATGTTCCATCAGCAGCGCATGGTCGTCCTAAGCATATATCTGAGTCAAAAACAAAGTACTGAAACTTGAAAGGAACTTACTGTTTA
Source organism: Suillus discolor (assembly GCF_016758755.1). Classification (NCBI taxonomy): domain Eukaryota; kingdom Fungi; phylum Basidiomycota; class Agaricomycetes; order Boletales; family Suillaceae; genus Suillus; species Suillus discolor. The sequence goes on from NW_024541386.1 coordinate 14,600, forward strand.
ACATTGAATGGTACGTACGATAGTATCGCTCACTCGCATCAGTGAATTCTGCATCAGTATGGCTTGAATCCTCATGAATTGAATCAGGGAGTATGGGAGGTGGTGGCTGGGGCGGTTGTGAAAAATCCAGAGGGGGCAGTGAGAAATCTCAAGGGTAGGAAGGTGATCGGGATGGTCTGGGATCATCCTGAGGGGACAGTGTGGCTGGGGTGCCAATGGGAGGTCCTGAGAGGATGGTCTCGAAGCACATAAAGTTGGGTGAAGTGAGCGCCTGTGTTGGGTAAGACCCGACTGATTTTGAAACCAACGCACGCATCCTGGAACTGAGCATGGCAGTTGAAGTAGGTGGTGAGCACGACGGGAAGGCATAGTATGTGCTACGCTGAGATGTTGCCAAGGATTTTGAAGGCTGACACGTTCAAGATTTGGGGTACAACCCTAATCACCGGTACCGATGTAGTCAAACCAAAATAGTATATAAGGTTTAATTTGAAAATGAAGACTAGATTTGTTGGACACGAGTAAACTGCACCGAAAAGGCTCTGGTGAACATTGATGTAAACCACAATGGAAACACAGTCACGAACCTTGGTCTCACTGCACCAATAAATGAAAATTAGTGTACTATCTCCTTGCCAGAAAGGTCTTGGTGAACATTAACACTTCGCAGGCAAAGTTTGACACGGGAGTGCCGGAACATATCGATGAAAATTAAGGCTCCCAGCAGCTGAAACAAATCGTGCTAATGTATATTACTGGGTATGTCAGGGTATTTATTCAGAGTCAGCTAGGGCTACATTTTTTGAGAATTGTGACGAAACTCACCTTGTTGTCAGCCACCGTTGGTTCTATTTTCTCTTTCTTCAGCCTTCCGGATCCTCCACCAATACCATGTCTCAGCCTGCCAGCACAGTTCCAAAATGTATGAATACTCAAGCTAAAAATGCAACTCAGCATCCAGGATATATCCTGACTGGAGGCGAAGGTCACATAAAGAGACGTACCAAAGCTCAAAAGGCCGCTGATGACCAGCGTGAAAAGGAGGAAAAGGAGGCAAGTGAAATGGCTGTACAAGAAGGATATAAGCGCATTGCTGTATTTCAGAAAAAAATGCAGACAGACCAGGCAGCTACCCGTGCTGATGTGCCGAAGCCTACTCATCCCTGCCCACACCCATGCCCCGTCAAAAAGGCTGTGAAAGATGTGGAGACCTCCAACTTGACTATGGCTGAGGATAAGGCCGTGGGCGCCAATGGCAAGGGTGGTATGGTTGGAGGTAACTTAGCAGCTAGTGCTAATGTCGAACATCCTGAGAGTGATGCAGAGGAGGAGGAAGAGAAACAGGTGCCAGTGGCACACCACAAGAAGGGGAAGAAAGTGTTACTAGTGAAGATGCCAGTGAGAGATGTGATTGAAGCAGCAGATGCTGACATCCTTATCGAATCAACGGTGGCACGTTGTCTTCTTAGATAGATGATCTATAGATAAACACCTACAAAATCAAAAATCTCCACGGTCAGTGATTCAGACAAATACCAATGACTGATAACGTGGTTGTTCGTGGGTGGCTGTTTACACTTCCCCAAGCTATGTTCAGACAAAAGTACTTCCTGTGAGGTCAGTAGCAATACCAGTCAATCCAACAGTATGGACGCAATAGAAAATAAAATAAACAGAATGTAGTTAGCCCAACGGTCTGGTGATGACAAAAAAAAATTGATTCACTCCAACGGTATGGCAGTGTTTAGAGAACAGAGAAAAGTCAGCCCAACAGTATGGTACTGATAAAAAAAAGAAATAGATTGATAAGAGAAACCCTTCCTTCAGTAACAATGCTTCTTGTAATAAATTTACTACAGAAAGTCGTGCGAAATTATAGCAATCACCCCCTCAGCACAAACAGGTAGAATCAAAGGTCAGGACTAATCAGTGATCAGTAGAACTCTTAGTTCACTATTGAACCTGCTGCCAAGGAACTCACGATGAGTATTAAACAGAATCAGGAATGGACGTCCTTGGATTTCAGTACCAAGTCCCCTATTCAACAACTAAAGTCTAGCAGACAAAGAAAACCCTGGCTCAGTATCACTACTCAGATGAGTGAGGTCAAGCGTCACTATCAACTTCTGAAGTCTTCCCACTAAGCCGGTGCTTAGATGGACGTAAAGACAACACAAAGATCTTGAAACAAATTCAGACAATAACACTGAGACGTGAATGAACTAAACAGAAAAAGAGACAAATGAAAAGAAACAAACAAACAAACAAACAGAAAAAGAAAGAGAGAGAGAAGAAAGAAAAGAAAAGAAAAGAAAAGAAAAGAAAAGAAAAGAAAAGAAAAGAAAAGAAAAGAAAAGAAAAGAAAAGAAAAGAAAAGAAAAGAAAAGAAAAGAAAAGAAAGAGACTAGAGGTTCACCAATAGAAAATCAAAGAAAAAGTTTGCTCACTGTTGAGCACAGTGAGCTCAAGATATTTCACAGTTGTTGACGATGAGCTAAAGGTATTGCTGGATGTTGCTTACAATGACCTCTCAGTTAGTTGCTTAACAGCTCTTGTCACTGTTGTTGATACTGATCACACTTCACACTCAAATTTATTTGTGGGGCTTAAAAGTTCCCTATATACATCCTTTTATTGGCAAAAAGTGGGGTCTTATATAGATAAATTATGGTGGCTGTGTTACTATTTCCCACGTTCTAAGGGGAATAGGCTTAGTCAGATTGTACCAATACTATTTACTGTAGTCATGTGCTTTATCATTTGTGTCATCAAGCTTTAGTCATCTCAAAAGGTTGCTTTGTCATGATTTGGTTTAGGGTCATAGGTCACCTGACTGTTAGAGTCATATAACTTAGTATCATGTGACAAATATTAAGTAACAGACTGATTATGTTATTTGTTGGTGTCTTGTTATGATGTTGCTTTATTGACCGTAGAAATGACGCGAGCCGTGTATTTAGAGTGTTAAGAAAGTTCCCACAAGGCAACTTATGCAAGAACTATTTTACACTGTTACTTGACATGTGTGGGATTCAGTCTGAGTCATTGTTATTGCTGACTAAGCAGAATTTTACCGCAAAATTAAATATACAAGAATATTCAGCCTATCTGAGTCTGTCTGAGAAATGAAAATACTATCTGAACTGCAGTCTGAACCATAAAGTAAAGGAAGATTGTTCATAATGATTTCTAGGGTATCGGGCTCATGAGAGACCATTAGTCATCCATGCACCGAACCGGTTTGGTGCAGGTCAACGTGATGGTGATAAGAAGCTCAATGATGTGTAAGGCATTTATCACTTCTCAACCATGATGCACCAGCTGACCGAAACAGCTTTTTTCTTTTTCAATCTAATGGTCAATGATCATGATAGTTCTGCACCAGGTCTTGACAATTTTGGTGTTGCTGCCATGCGTATCCCAAGTTGGATATTGAGAATTCCTGCTGATTGTTCAAAGTCACCCTCCAACTTGAAAATCAGACCATTCCCATTGCCTTCCGACTTCTCTGGTATCACTTCCTCCTCTAAGCTCACTAGGGGGAGTACCATCAGTAGCGGTGGTGCCCTACTTATGCCCATCAACACTATCGCCAATTCTGGGGCTGATAATGTGGCAGATCGTTTTACAACCCTGTTCGCAGATGACGATTTGGCCGAATCAGTCGAGCGTTCTCAAGCCCTTACTCGTATGTCAAAACCCAAGGCTGCTCAGGTGAGTTGGATTATATAGTTATTTTTTTTTATGTGTTAACCGTATTATTAGGGTGTCAAGATTTCTCATCAGGTCTCTGATACTTTGGTTCAAATGAACTTAGCTCATCGCAATGCTAACCCGACTCTCAAACAGCTTGACACGATCCAGCCTGATGATGATTGCGAAATGAATGTTGAGGTGGCTCCCCCAGTAGTAACCCCCCTCGTTAACTACGCATCTGACACTGATATGGAATCTGATCTTGAACCTCCTCCTTCTACGCAGGTTCCCAAAGGATATTATGATGTCGACATCCGCCGGGCTACAGCTCGAGCTCACACATCCTACCCTACTACTCTGACTTCAAGTGTCAAGCACAAACTCGCGGATTTGGAGGATGACATAATCGAGGACAACCTGCTCGAGGATGACCTGCTTGAGGACAACCACATTAAGGACCACTACATCGAGGACGATCTCATCGAGGATGATCTCATCGTTGATGATGACTCTATGGCCGATCGTGCCTTCGTGATTGAGGAAGACTCAGCCTCATCTGAAGTTGAATTTGTGGGTCAAACAACGCCTATAATCAAGACCGAACCTGAACCAGTGTCCTTGCAAGTCACTTCTGCGGTAGTATTCTTTGGTGGCTGATGTTTAATCATACTAACAATGAATTATATAGACTAATGTTGGTGTCAAACACAGAGCTCGCATGGCAAAGCGGGCAAAGTCTTCCGTCGCACACACTCAGAGTCTTTCCAGCATCTCGAGTGTGACTTCTGGTGCTATGAACCCTATAGAGGTGGAGATCCTCCCCCGTTCTGCTCACAGGGTCAAAAACCTTCCTGGAGGTCCCCGAGTTGTAGCTAAGTGGAGTGCCCTGTTCATCCCTACTCTCATTCTTGCTATCGGAGATCAAGATGAAGTGTGGGGTCATGTCGAGTCCGAGAAAACTCTCTGCGCTATTATGCAAGACACCTGGGATGTGGTTTATCAGGATATACCCCACGTAGTCACTACTGATGGTCCTGTTATGGCTTTAGTAAGTTATTTTTGATGCAATTCGTATCTGATAATTTCTATTTGTTCTTAGGCCATCCAGCAGCTATCAGAGTGGCGCAACAGCATTGGCTCTACTGCCATCTCAGTACTTACACACTTCATGACATTGCAGGACGATGTCCGGACTGACCAAGACCGCAAAGATTTTGCAAATAACTTACTCTTCGAGCTAGGATTCTTGTACAGGAGCATCACACAGGACAGAAAATATAAGAAACCCTTTCAGTCTGAACTCCTTATTCAAGTCCTCGTACAGCACAGGTGTGCTACTTGGGGCGCTATTGATACCCATAGGAAGCTTACGCATGCCAAGGGTGCTCTTAGTCTTGTCACTGTGGCAGCATGTATATTCACTCTCTCGTCATACTATGACTAACTTGTTTTTTTTGTTCGCATTGCAGATGGAACGTGCCCTCAAACTTATTGGGCTCGAGAACACGCTCATCAGTGAATTGGCAGTCAACAGTAAAGGGAAGGCGGTCAAGGTCCCCCACAGTCTGAACAAAGCCTCGGGCAAGACTAGCAATGCTCGAAAGGCGTTTTCGGACACTAACTATGGTACGGCAACCAGGAATTACATGAAATCTATCAACCACCTTGGAGACTCGGTCCTCCAGGACATCTGGGAACACACGAAGGATATCGCTGCAAAGAGGCGTGGTGTGCCCCTCACTCCGGACGAGGATTCTGAGGATGAGTGTGCGCTTATCTTCGATATTTGGTACTGTCCTTTTCATTGTTTTCTAGCATCTCGTGACTGATGATTTTTGGTGCTTTTGTAGAGTCAGGTACTACTAGTATACCCACCTGCGTCTCCGCCGCAGTCGCCACCGCTACCGGCATGTACTACTACTTGTCGTGTTATTCGCTTTATTACGCATGTTTGAGGTCTCTTTTTCGCTACTTACCAGTACTTTCATGTTACTTTCCCTCCTTTTTTTTCTCACTTAATCTACTTATCACTTGAAATGCAATGTTTTGTGGTCATTTTCATCTCAACAAGTGTGAAATAAGTGTGAAAATAAGTCACAATAAGTATTACTACTTGCACGACTTGCAGTGTAGGAATAAGTGTAAAGTAATTGTCAAAAAAGTCAAAATAAGGTTGGAAAAAGTCGAAGTCAAGAGGAGGCACCTACTTTTTCGACTTAAAATCGTCTTGTGGCAAGTTCACGGCAAGTTGGTGTCACCGTTCTTATGCTTGGCTTTGCCGTTCCTTTTCGGGAATTACCCGGCGGCAAGTTGCACAAAAGGAAGGTCAAGAAATGTGTGAATTTACTGATGCCGCCTGTTGGCGATGTAAAAATTGTCCAATCGAGCTTGGACTCTCAGAGTCCATTGGTGGTACTAGGGTGATGCTCAATGTTTGATTTAGTAGGAAATGACTTGGACGTACGGGTACCATGAGGCCGAAGCAAGTATGCCTAGATCATGGAGGCTGTGAATGACACTGGCAGGACACGCCTACATACAGCGGATGAATGGCATGCCATGTGACCTAACATGCGCCCCGTGATACACTTTTCCAAACACTTAATAAGCAAGTAGTACCAAACAATGAATTATGATTCTCCACCGGGTCGTCTACAACAACCCTCATGAGCGAGAGAAGACACGGTGAACGGAGAGAGCACCGCTCAAGAGATAACCATAGGCGAAGTGGTAAATGGTCTCCGTTACTCCTCAAAGATTCTCGACTGACCTTCTGTGTCAATGTTGATTACCACGCACTACGTCGGCTGTGCTGGTAATGGGGCGACAACGCATTCACTCATGCTCATATTCATAACATGTCGTGATACGCATTCTCCGAACAGGAGGAGATAGAGGATGGAGTCGTTCAAAGTCACCTGAAAGACGCAGCCACCATAGCGAGAAAGAAGACAGAAGGTCTCGTCACACTAAACGTTCAAGGTCCCGGAGTCCATACCGCTCACACAGTCACAAGTACCATGATGATACGAGAGACAGAGGAAAGGATGATCACAATGTGAGACACTTCCTGTCTTTTTCCGATGTTGTTTTAACCTTACTGTAGGACCGAGACAAATACCACGAGCCTTCCCAGAGTCGTGGACGAATCAGAAGTCGTAGCGTCGTACGTTGTCGTCTCATTTTTTTTTACTGAGTTGCCATTGACATTTGAAGATTTGTGCATAAATGCATTGTAGACCGCTGAACATCGACGCCGATCTCTCTCACCTTCGGCAAACTCTGCTGCATCTATGTCATCTAAGGAGCGTGGTGGCAGTAGTCGGCATAGGTTGCGGGGGAATTCGCCGAGTCACCGATCTCGTTCTCGTTCGGATAGTCGCGATGTTCGCAAGTCCAAGTCAAAGCATCGAGAGAAAGATCGAGACAAGAAGTACAAGAAACATAAGGACAGGGATAATGGAAAGGACAAGGATGAAAGGCGCAGCGTTCTAACAGGCAAGAAGGTCAGTTTTCTTTGTCCAGATCCGGGCCTCAGACTCTCATATAATTGTCTCAGATCAAGTTGAAAGTTCATAAGGATGCCAGAGATCTCGAGATGGACGCCAATAGGCAGAACTTGTTGCAGTTCTTGAATTCGACATGCGAATAAGACAATCATGTAGTGTTACGGGCACCATTCGATGTTCTCTAGCACAGTTTTCTGCTTTATCTTACAGGCTCTCAGAATGCCGGCAAGCCCACGCACGGAATATTACATAAGCACCCCTTTCTCCAATGACGACTTCAGTTTTGATCTTTACTTGTCTCCTTTGGACTATAGCCTCATCATCGTCAAAACCCTCGACTTGAGCCCACAATGATGCTCGATCCACTCAATGCTGTCAGAGAAGATCTCAAGGAGAATGGTATCATTCCAGATGTTATCCCTGTTGACCCTCCTTTCCATCCCAAGGCTCTGCTCGTCGTGACCTTCCCCACTAGCCAAGAGGCTCTTCTTGGGAACACACTCACAAAAACAGACACCGCTGACGAACCAACTGTTGCGTTCACTCCAATGCAGGTGCCAGACCAGACCGATGAACCCACCTATACGCTCGTCATGACAGACCCAGACGCACCATCCAAGGAAAACCCCAAATTCAGAGAGTGGCGGCACTGGGTGGTTAGTATTATCATATACTGCAAACTGTCTATTTACTTTCATGTATAGGTCACTGGCGTGAAAGCTCCTCCGACGTCAGCCATTGAGACAGACAATCTTGATGCACAAGCTCACCAAACCCGCTGTGACGCCCTATTATCCTCCCACCCCTCCCCCGGGAACTGGCAGGCATCGTTATGGTGATTCAACTTCTGTTATAGTCGCTATATGTGCTGATGATAGCTGCAACAGTGCTATTGTTATACCAGGAGCCTAGTGCGGACTTCTCGATCCCTGCCGATGCCCCGGAACGCATGAACGAGGCTGCAGATAGAAAGAACTGGAATGCAGCAAGGTTTGCTGACAAGCATGGGCTGAGGCTAGTTGGGGTCAATTATTTCGTTGTCGTGGGGGAGTAAGATGTCCCAAGCGAGGCGGCTTTCCTCGAATGGCTGAGGTGATGCTGGGATGTACTATACTGATTGAGATATTTTACTTTTAAAAGTTTCGATGTAACAAACTTCAATGCGATTCGATGATGCCTCTGCTGAAGCACCGACGTTTGCTGGTCAACTAATATCCTCGTTGGAATGAAGGCCGGTGTCTCTGAGGTTAACGTGAGATGGAGGCCATTGGGTCCTGGTAGGCATAACTGTCGGTTCTATCCTGAAGTTTACATTAATTGTTGAGCCCAGTCTCTATCCTACGAAACCGCTGGATGATATGGGGTACGTATGTGTCTGGGGTGCAGCCACTTACCCGGCCGTGCGGCATTAAGTTGACGAGTAAGAGTGCGACACGGCGGAACCGGATATCAGGCAGCGTGCGCATGATGAAGAATTATCCTGAAGTCGCACCAGCCTGAGAAGTCCGACTGGAATCACTCTACAAAACGCCGTCGTACCGGGTCATTTGTGTTCGAAAGGTGGTTATCATGTACTTGAACGTCGCCCTCGACTCGTCTCAAAGAAATTCAGGCATGTGCATAAGTACTTCAACACAATGTACTATACATATAGGGTACCAGTTTCTTTGATATCTGCTGCAGCTGTTAGAGACAACATTCTGATCGTTGATTTATTTGCACGCTGAACATTCGAACCGCCCAGATCCCGATTGTTCATATTGACGTCCCACCCAGGGCATTCGAAACAGACATCACCTTGCCAGAACGCAATTCAAAGCACACTCGGTCGTATTGAGATGCTAAAGAGACAATAAGGCTTGAATCGACGAAACTACAATTGAATTGCAATGGGACTCTAGGAAAGTAAACCACGAATCTCAACTAAATAGATCGTCTCTTGGTGTAGCAGTGTATGGCATAGGAAGTATTCAATCAGATCGCGTACAAGGCAGCAAGAGGGAAGCTTCCAAAAACATGAGTTCAAACAGGATATAGGCTAACAAAAGAGTGTTGAGTGTCATATCAGTGTCAATGTGGTCATTTGCGGAGCACATGAGGATCCACGGCTGGTGACAAAATTAGTGATTTCCACAACTGGCGCCACGAGATAGGGTTTCCCTGTGGCTCCATGAGCTTACATCCAGAAACCAAGAATGAAACAAAACCTACGAGGTCTCGAGTCATCAAGCAGAAGCTTCCGTCAGTTTCATCGTAGCAGAAGTTCTCGAGCTCGATCCAGCCTTTGAATGCGATATTCCGCTTATCATACCCGCCTACGCGCAACCGAAGGATCTCCCCTCGTTCGTCCTCGCCGGTAGGTCCGTCTTTGTGTTTGACACCGAGGGCAGTCAAGGATTCCTTTATGAGTTGCATCATGATCCCTGGCCCAAGAGAAGTATAAAAGCGAGTAAGGGTAGGTGTATATCTGCGACCTGACTGTGTTTGTGACTGAAGACAACAACGGATTAAAAATGGAACTGAAATGCGTCCATGGGAGACATACGAATAGTAGAAGTGATTGAGTGAACTGGGATTGATGAGTTGCAGAGAGCATGATATCGTCTCCATCTTTATCTTTGCGAGTTTCGCTACATATGACACTGAATATCGGCCTCATGATGATAATCCTGGAAACGTACGTAAGAATATCTGGCATCGCATAGCTCAGATCACCGTTCGCCCTCAAAGACTCAGTCAAGTGGTCTGCAAGCGTGACAACCCCTTGCTTCGCAATTTGACTTGGTCTTCTGCACCACGGGTGAGCGAATACTTCAGCGAGTGTCATACGGCCCTCTGGCTCGATGGTTAGCAGACCACAGATAAGTGCTGGTGGGCATATCAGCACGCATGATCACGAAGGCGCATGATCCTGCTTACATAGGGCTTCTTCTTCTAAACGATTCCAAGGGGGCTCGTTGAATAACTCGCCCGTGATATACTGACAAAACTCTGACGATTGTGCTGTGGATTGATCCCAAGGGGTATCTGGGAGAGACGTTAATCTAAGAGTTTATGGAGATGATTGGAGTTTTGACGGACTTCCTGCGAGAAGTGTGAAAAGAATGATACCAATCCCCCAAACATCAATAGGTTCTGCTTCATACGGTGTTTGGTAGTGAACCTGGAATCACATCGTGAGCGCTATCCGAAAATGTGTAAATATGACGCACTTCTGGGGCCATGTACGGCAAGCTGCCACACAATCCGTCCAAATGTCTTGTCTTGCCGCTTTCCTTGAGTTTATAGATTGCTGCGAGGCCAAAGTCTGATATCTTGAGGGTACCAGCTGCATCAAGCAAGATATTTTCCGGTTTCAGATCACGGTGGCAAACTCCTTCGCGATGAATAAAGTCCTATGATTCGAAAACGTTTCGTCTCACTTGAATGTGGATGATCAGTGTTGGTATCTCACCATCCCTGCCAGTAGCTGGCCGAAATAGTAGTGTGCCACATTCTCTCCGATCCCAACATCCGGCGCTGATGAATCACGAGTTAATGATTGGATACATGATCGGTCAACGAAACGCACCGATCTTATCAAAGAGGTCTCCTCCTGCAGCAAGCTCTAGTAGCATGTACATTCCAGGGACATAGCAATCTTTGTATTTGCGCTCCACCACGGCAGCCTGTAGAAACTCCAGGACATGCTTGTGCTTGAGCTGCTTATGAATCTTCATCTCCTTCTCGACAACCTGGCGTTCCTTGTCGGTAGTCTGCTCCTTAATGAATATCACTTTGCATGCTGCCACTTGATGGCTCTCTATATTGACGGCTCTGAACACGGTCGAGAAGGTACCTCCACCGATTTGTTGAATGAGCTCATAACCTGCAAATCAGTCATGTCATTTGTGAACCTGACCCAATAAGAGAGAGAACGTACCTGAGATTTTAGGGTATTTCGGAGCCATGTTGATACAAGAGGTCTCTGTCAAGCGCAGAGACCAACGATATTAATATACATGATGATTAGTGGCTCAAACAAAGTTGCGTTCCTTTGTGACGGACACGAAGTGACTGTCAGCACGTGCTATGTGACACACTTATACATACGTTGCGCGCACTTTTTGGTTGATTCTGACGAGTTAGATCAGGTTGGACAATGAATGATACCGCAGACTATTCTAGATGGGGTCGAGACAGTTGATTACAATATTGGCAAGGATGACGCGGACGGATACATGGGACGAGGCAACATTGATATCATCTATATAACATTGTTACATAGCCGAGACTCGTTTCGCCACGGTTCTGCCGGTTGTAACTGACAGAACTAACCCCAAGTAGTTCTTCCCCCTATACTAGCGACAAACGAGTCTGGACCATGTACAGAAGCTAGTTTTTGAATTGCTGAAGATATTGGGTTATAAATACTCGCCTACGACAAGGTAGAGCAACGGAGACGATGGAAGGTGAAGAAGCAAGAAAACCGACTGTCGACTGCCTAAAGTAAGATGGCGCTGGCGGTGGCCAAGCCGCAGACGGTCCTTCACAGGGGACAGCAAGTCGCAAAACAGGAAGTTCAAGAAATGTGTGAATTTACCGCAGGTGACAACTATATGCAAGTTGGAGAAATGCGGCACTTTGCACATTATTTTCCCTACCAGGTGGGACGTTGTAGCACATTTCCATTGATTTGATTTTGCCACGACGTGTCATTAGGTTACACGAACAGACCAGACCAGACTCATTCCTCCGTTAATGCCACGCATGCCGTATTATCGTGTCCATTTACTCACAGCTCAAGGATGTTGAGCCACGACGACCCGAAAGAATGGCAAACGTTGGCCGTCAGACTCGCCACCCAATATTTGTCCTCCAAGTGTATAAAGGCAGCTAGAAAAGTTGGCATAAAGGCATCAAACACCACTCGCCTTTTGAACCTCCTCTCACCCAGTGAACAGCATGCACGCTTCATTCTTTGCCGCCAGACTCGTTGTGCTTGCTGCCATCGCCTTAGCTGTTTCTGCTCAGGCTGAGAGTCAGTAATACTTCGAGATTAGATGATGCCAACACTTATGATACGTCTAGGTCATCTTCCCGAAGGTTGTGACCGTAGTGTAACTGTTCAATCTGGAGATACATGTGACAAAATCTCCGCGGCACACAGTGTTTCCACGTACGTGCAATCATGTGCCTTCCGTTCACTTTTTCATCGAATGTATGCGACAGATACCAGCTGGCGGCAGTCAACAGCAAAATCATTGACAGCGGTTGCGATAATTTGGCCATCGGAGAAGTAAGATATTTTGATGTTCGAAAAACACTTGAACTCATCGTCATAGGTTATATGCCTTGGAATCAAAGACCATGATTGCAAGGATACCCATGTTTTGAAGAGCGGCGAAACGTGCCATAGCGTTGCCGACGCGGCTGGTATCCCGGAAAAGACGTTGCTCGCGAACAACCCGAACGTAGGCTCCGACTGCAGTAGCATATATCCTGGCGAGGTGAATAAAATCTGATTTATCGGAACCATTGCTGATAAAAGGATTTCAGGTTCTTTGCACTGCGAAAAAGATCTATGTGAAGGCCACCTGATCAAAAAGCTGAAAGTGCTATAGCCCTAAAATACTTTACCCCAGTCAAGTTAGAGCCACGGATCTCGCATATGGACCGATTGCACAATTGTCCGGCGGACCCATCACGGTCAAACTTGTCCTTTCCACGTGATTGCGCGGACAATTTCTATATTTATATGCCGCAGCAAATTTTGTTTTGAAGTGTTGATATTTAGCTTGCAGTCGGAGAATGTAAAAGGAACTAGTACTGAGTTCAAGTTGGACAGTCGCTCCTGTGGGCTCCATGCATATGGTGGAGTTGCCACATTATGATTCTGATGATGCTGATGCTGATCGCAGCGACTGTAACACCCAGGGCCATAATGTTGGGCACCTAGGAAATCACCGACAGATAACAGAAATCAAATTGAAATGCAACAAACTGCTTTTCCACCTCACCCATGGGCCATGTCGCAACCAAGCTTTGTGGCGCCCTAATCTACTGCTATCTCCGTCATCCTGAAAGATGTGCCATAAGGTAAGCTGTTTTTTTATTCTATTTTTTGTCCTTTGCGGAGAAATATTAGCACAATACATTAATATTGTACTAGTGGTCCAAGGACTCCGGTGTCCCGATCGCATCTCCAGGTGTGCGAATGCCCTGAATCCTGATGTGAGGCGTACCACTGTCCTCAATCCATGGTAAGGTTGTTTCTTTCTCATGAGTCAACATGATAGGTGAGCAGCTGAGCTAGACCAATCACCATGATCCATGGCTATCGGACCGCAGGACGTCTCTCTATTCAGATGTAGAATGTAACTTCGTTCATAAAAAATAGGTGTTGACAGAACAACTCATACAGTCAGATATGGTCGACCGCTCGAGGCTCCAGCGAGTACAATTATATGACGTCCCAATCCACCTCTTGGGCTCCGCCTGATCAGCCCGGATCACGCAGATATTGTTGACTGGTTCCAATCAAACTTGCGAACTTATCGCTGACTATTTCGGTCGAAGTACTTCACCTTGCTCGGAGTGGTGTTGCCATCAGTGCAATCAATGGAATCATCATGGAGACAAGGTCCAAACCTAACTATTGAGAAGAGAAGGTAGCGGGAACTGCTCAAATCGCTGCGGAAAGATGGACGATTTGATTGGCTAGCAATACCATATGCTACATACATATTGTAACTCTGCGCTCACATCACAGAACATCCTAGTCCACAGTTTCAAGCTTCTCTTCCATGCTGATTTATTCGCGTGTTAAGACCAATTGCGAAATCAAGTACAAGTATTGCTTCCTCGAAGAATCATGCACAGCGCTAGCACGACTGATACGATCAACTTCCCAAACACTGCCGTTTCATTTCGGGCGATAGACAAATAACCGAAATAGTCCTGTTTAAACGTTGAAACACCCTTCATGTATACATAAAGGGTTGCGTCCTGCTCGTTGCTAGCTCGCTCTCGAAACACGCCCCATACGTCCAACTTCCAATGACTGAAGTTACAGGCAAAGCAGATTTCAAAGTTGGAGACGACACGTACCAGACTTGGTACAAAATCGTCGGCGATCTCACTTCGGGTGCCCACCCTCTGATCGTGCTGCACGGCGGCCCCGGTATCTCGCATGAGTATATGACACCTCTCGCCGAAATTCACAACAAATGTAACATCCCTGTCGTCTTTTACGACCAGATCGGCATCGGAAAGTCCTTTTTTGAAGGTGTGGCGGACAAGCCAAAAGTGTTTTGGACTGTCGATCTCTTCATGGATGAGCTGGACAACCTTGTTACCCACCTTGGTGTCCAGAATGGCTTCGCTCTTCTAGGTCACTCCTGGGGAGGGATGCTAGGGGCGCACTACGCCAGCCACAGACATCCTGTGGGTCTCAAACACCTCGTCATCAGCAGCGGAGCGCCGTCCATGGCACTGTGGGAACAGAGCACCCACAAGCTGCTGAAAGCGCTGCCAGCGGATGTGAGGGAGACGATTGAGAGGCACGAAAAAGAGGGGACAACGGATAGTCCTGAATATGAAAAAATGGTAGGGATCTTCTTTGAAAAGCACGTTTGCAAGAGCCCCTGGCCAAAGGTGATGGAGACGTCCTTTGCGGCCATGATACAACATCCCACCGTGTATCATACGATGTAGGTGATATCTTGACGGACCTTTCTGATATGTACTGATCATGGATTCCAGGACTGGACCGTCAGAATTCACGATTACGGGAACGCTGAAGTCGTGGTCGTGTCTAGATCAGATCCACACAATCACAGCTCCTACTCTGCTCACCAACGGTGTGATGGACGAAGCGCAGGACGTCTGCGTGAGTCCTTTCTTCCAGAGAATCCCACATGTGAAGTGGGCGCAGTTTTCGCAGCGTCACGCGCCATT
Source organism: Suillus discolor (assembly GCF_016758755.1). NCBI lineage: Eukaryota > Fungi > Basidiomycota > Agaricomycetes > Boletales > Suillaceae > Suillus > Suillus discolor. The sequence continues at coordinate 29,743 of NW_024541386.1, forward strand.
TTTGGAGGAGGAGGACCAGGCGAGATACTTTCAAGTGGTGGCTGATTTTTTGACATATGCTTGAATAGTTAAATACTGTAAAATATAAGACTGAATGCACGAGAATGGAATGTCCAGTGATTTGCACCTTCCACAGGGAAGGATCTCAAGGCATTATCCTGCCATAATTGAAGGATACGCGATGAAAGGGCGGCCGTCTGCCATATATGTTAGGAGAGCTTGGAAATACTAGAAACAAATGAGCAAACTGGAGTATCTGATTGAGATGGGAATCTGGATGTACATTCACTGGTGAAACGAGGAAATAATCGTATGCAGAAAGGGTAGGATTAGGGCTTGCATCAGCGAACCGGTGAACAAATGAGAATGGTATTTAAAGCAATATATTGTAGAGCATCGCAACAATCTTCGTAAATCTGCTGACCGCTTTCACATGGGAATATTTGGCATTGTCGAGGAAAGACGGATTTGCAAGTACGCTAGCCCAGTAGCACTATTTACTTCGCAAGCTTTTGCACTCGGATGGATGGACGAAAAAATTAATGCACACAGGTTCATGAAGTTAAATACGGACTGAGACTGAGAGGGTCAAGGAAGGAGGTTTCAATGTGCTAAAACAAAAGACATTTGGTCGTCGCACAATCCATTTTGCTAGCTCAGAGTGACTATGACATGAGTGCAACTTGCTCAAGCACACGAAGCATGAGTCTGTGTTGCAAGAAAACCGTAGTGAAGATATCTATAAATGATTTAAAAATTGGTATAAAGCTACAAATACACGTAATGATCGTGCTAAATTGTAATCCCACCCAATCATTGGCATCTTCATAATTTAAACCTTCTGGCCTCCCTAGCCCAAAATTTCTGACGAACTTGTACATAGGGAACTGCATGGGTATACCCCCGGGTTTTTGGTGGGTTTTGAGTATCTGGGATGGTAGCCCTTCATTCTGCGACAAAAACAAAAAAAAGTTTATGCAAAATGATCCAGGATTGGCTGAGATATTGCTAGTCCAACAACTCAGGCTAAATCTTCAAAGCTCATCCCTCCACACATCAATCTTTGCAAGCAAGTCATGATTTTGCGAGTTTTTTGACATTTTGAGTACCCACCTGCAAAGATTGATATGTGGAGGGATGAGCTTTGAAGATTTAGCCTGAGTTGTTGGACTAGCAATATCTCAGCCAATCCTGGATCATTTTGCATAAACTTTTTTTCGTTTTTGTCACAGAATGAAGGGCTACTATCCCAGATACTCAAAACCCACCAAAAACCCGGGGGTATACCCATGCAGTTCCCTACTTGTACACTCCTCAAATACGTGACGGGTGCCCAAAAGCAAGCAAGCGCGAATTTATACATTGCTTGGGATATTCGAGCAACATTTTGTGTGTATCCCATCATGGAACACTTGTATTCACTTGCGACACGCTCCACAGATAGGGATCCGCACGGGTGAACCCCCGGGTGTCGGCAGGTCAACCCGCACCCGCACCCGAGGTAAACCCACACCCGCAGCAAGGGTATGGGTTGCACAGTGGGTAGCGAAGTAAGGACCCGGGGTACAACCCATCAAGGGTGTACCCGTGGGTCATAGATCCGCCAGTGCTTAGCACATATGTCCAGCACACGTCAGCGAATGCTGACGTGACTCGAACATATGTGGATGGCACAAGAAGGAGGAGGGGCGTGCACTGGGCATTCGCGCATGGCATCCGTCGCATTGGGAATGGCGTAGTGGTCGTTGGTGATGGTGTCGCTGGGGTATGCGCTAGTGCTGGCGCGAATGACAAAGATGGTGGTGCAAATGATGGCAAAGGTGACGCGGATGGTGGTGTTGGCATGAAAGCTGGTGGTGGTGCGAGTGCTGGGCGCACAAAGATAGGCGCCGGCGACGTGACACGTATGACGTTGTTGTTGTTGCTGAGGGTAGAGTCTTCAATGTGAGTACTCACTTCCAGTGTGCCCAAAGTCTCGTCTCCTTGAGTTCCTCTTTCCTCCTTCATCTCTATACCATCCCTTCTCCCTTCTTCGATTCTCTTGTCCTTTCGTCTTCACATGTTGTCCGCGTGCGTTTGCATCGCGTCAACACTTGTTGATGCGTTTCGGGCGCGTGCACTGTGAACGTGGAGTTGGTGGACCTGGGAAGGCGCATTAGGTGCTGGTGTTGGTGGTGGTGCCGATTGTAGCGTGCACGCGGGAATGCTGGGTGCGAAGATGTTGATAGTGGCGTGGTGAGTGAAGACGTTGATGATGGTTGCAGTTGAGGAGTGTGCGAGGACGAGAGGTAAAATTACCGAAGGCACGGGTATAGCTGGGGTACGGGTAAGAGCGCAGGTCTTAGAATCCCAACCCGTACCCGTACCCCAGTAGTACCCGTACCCGTGACCCGCGCGGGTTACCCATACCCATGCAGATCCCTATCCACAGAAGTCGTGGTATTGTGCAGACACCGTGTCGTCTTCACTTGCACCAATGTGAGAAATGAGGTTGAGATGTATAAGTCCACCAACCTATTAGTATCATTTGCTTCATAACCTTTTTGACTTGGATGGCTCTGAGAACAAGTGAGTGGGCACGGGTTCACGAGTTTAAATATGGACCAAGACTGACAGATAAAAGATAGAATATTAAATTGTGTGAATATGGAATACATCGTGGTGATGTTACTAATGGTGCGGATACACATCGTTCAGCATTCAAGTAGTATATCATTGCCAGCTCAGAATGACCATCAATTAGATTCACGTTGCTCGAGGGTTGAAATAATGACACTGTTACAACCAGACACTCCTTTCGGTGATGTCACTAGTGATGCAGATGGGTCTCATTTGGCCCTGGAGTAGCATATTGTTGCTAGCTCAGAATAACTATCAATTAGGTTTAAGCTGCTGGAGGGTCCAAATCATGATGTTGTGTTACAACCAGAGACTCGTTTTGGTCATGCCACTAGTAGTCCAGATGCATATTGTTTGGTGTTCAAGTAAAACATTGCTGCTAGCTGACGGCTACACGATCATTAGTATTGTCATGATTTCACCCCTTTTGTTTCTGTGTTTTAAGGATGAACAATTATTTTGCTCGTTGCTACATAGCCAAACTGCTCTGTGAACTCGCCATTTTGACCATGCATATTGAAAATGATTGGAGAGGTCTTCACGAGTGGTACCAGATATTTTGATAATAAATGATGTCGTGCTTCATAGCATATCAGAAAATCACATTGCGCTATCACAACAAATCCATAAAATTTCATACATTAGCAGCAGAGGTATATCTATCATTAAATACATGTAGTAGGCAAATAATGACAACTAGTTGGAGTCAAATGCGGCGTCCTCCATATGCTGTCTCTGAGCAGCGAGCGCATTGACGGACATTTGGGAAATAACCTCCATCGTCAAGTCCTGCCGATGATTTCGCCCGAAAACTTTTCTGCAGTGAGTTAGCTGTCAGAATGAGTCGCTACTGATGGTCGGTGACTTGCCTGGTCCACCACTCAAGTAACTCGTTCACCCTGGCTCGTGCAGCCGGTCCCAGAGTGTCCTCAAAGAAGTCTACTCTGTTATTCCAGAAAATTTGATAATCGAAGTCACCATCCATGATGCGCCAGGACGTGATGTTGGAAAGGGCAAATCGGACCTGCCCCAAATTTCAATTGGATAGTTAGAAGTAAGTATCAATGCTTACCTGACAAGCTGTGTACGCGATTGCGCGAGGGGTCACTTTTCTCATACCTATGATAGAGGCCACACACGTTTTCACTTTAGCTTGATCGGATCATCTCTGGGCACGTCGGTTGTTCTTAATTATATCGGCACCATCACCTTCGCCATCAACTTCATTGGCGGAGGAGGGAGAAGTAAAGATGGCCTTAAATGCCTGCAATGGAATGAGCTGTAAATCGAATTTTAAAAATAGAGTTGCTCGCCATAACCAATAATTTCGACTTCATGAGACCGCGCTCTAGATTCTTCGAGTCAGCTTCATAGTCTTCATACATATACGACGGCCACAAATTCCCTGAAACAATGAATGTAACTGTACGGTCACGAATGCCAGCCTTGACGCTAGACAGAACATCAGCGACATGTGAGTGACCTCATAGAAGCATCACTTACATTGGATCATCCCAGTGCCATTCTGCTGGGCAGAGTAATTTACTGCAAGCATTGCTCATGAAGCCTCGATGATGCTTGTCGTCAGCCCTAAGGAGCGAAGTCGGACGACGTTCAATATTTACCCACAAAGCCATGAGCTCCTTGAGGGTGCCTGTGTCGTCACCACAAGCCGAGTCTGTGCCTTGCTTGAGCTATATTAAAAATGAGCAAGAAGTATAACAAATGAAAGCGTAAAAAACCTTTTTGAGCATATCTTCTGATTCCTCGTTATCAAGGCTTGCCAGCTTCTCATGGATCCATGGTAATACCTTGGTGAGTTCGACATAGCCACGTTGAAGGCGGTCCTGTCTGTTATTTTTGTAATAAGCACGATGACAAGATTATCATAGGATACTTACTCTGCACTGGGTACAGCGCAGTCACCAGTGTTTCTATCCTCACAGCACCTGTCATTTTCAGTAATGAGATCCTCGATGGGTGTGTAAAGGACGACCATACGACGAATGGCTCGTCCCTGCGAAACATAATAGGTTGTCTTCCTACAATCCAGGCATCAAAATGGCTCTAAGATATCAAGAACATACGTACCTTTGCTTCATCGCTTTGTCCTGCTTCAAAATCTCAATTTCATCCATGAGGGCAGCAATCCTTCGCTTTGCCCTAGCATTAGGAGTCGTGGGGACACAAATCAATACCTCTTCCATCTGGCGGTCGGCCAGGTCTGCATAGTCGTTCTCATGTGTCGACATATCTGAGATAAAGTAGAAGAATCAGGGAGAAGGAGTGAATGAAGGGTAGACGAACCTGCGAGGTCATTCTTATAGTCTTCACCTTGGCTGGAATGACCTAATATAAGGTAAAATTATGCTCAGATAAGAAATGGAACTTGGCCTTACTTGGTCCATTGTCTGGAGCCTTTTCGGGTGATCGAAGTAACCTGGTCATGTCCGATTTCTGTCCATGCCGACATGAGCATTTCTCAATCCTTTTTGGGATAGTCTAAGTAACGTTAAATCATAACGGCTATGCAGTGACGGTAAGGCGTACTAGTACTTAGGAGGGCTATGAAACTTGGAAGCCGCAAGTCGAGTGGGCACTCGTCACTGTCAGGCAGTGACCTAAGGTGAATGAGACAAACAAACTTATCCAGCAAGAACCTTGTTGGTCATGAGTCGGTGACACGTTCAACATTGCTGATGCAAGAACATACCTGCACCGGACCAAGTGTCTCTTGAGGGTGGCATTTTCACCACTGTGGTGAGGTGAAAAGACTGATAGTGCTCCATAACAATCGAGATCGATCAAGGTTGTTGTTGTTGCTGTTGCTGTTTGGAATCAAAGATTATGCCAAACAAAGCTGCACAGCCCCCTGCTAATGCTCGGTCCAGCCTAACTTCACAGATCATGTCACTGACTCTACATCGATGCCATCACATTACGTACTTATAATATCAAGCGCTGCAAAACGAGATATAATCGATGAAGAAAAATCTGCACTCATCAATATTGTTGTGGATGTACTAGAGCCAGACGAAGCTAAAAGTAAGTACATACCAGGAATATGGTTAAATTGATGGGCCAGCCCAAGTTAGTCACTAAAAGCAGGGTGCAACCAAAGGAAAATTTTAACAAGTCCTGCCAGTGGGCTGCTCGCAGGGCCATGACGAATATTTTCCAGGACCCTAAAAGGGGGTAAATGACTAGTGATTTCCTATTTTGTCGCGTTAAACTCGACAGGTGAGCACCGTGACTAAACTGCCATGAATCGCACTAAAGTCGACCCATTTGGTCAGGCAAGTGCTAACAGTTCAGCCACTTGTCAACTAGCCACTCTGAATACCATATTTAAAGATCGAGCAATGATCAAAGTAAGTTGCTGTGAGTCCAAATCATGTCTGATACTCTTAGTACTTCCCCCGGGAGCATCCCCTCTGCGGCTCGTCCGAGTCGGCGCTCTGATCGTCTATGTCGACGTCGTGTGCATACTGCCACCTGCCTGCCTGGGGCCCATAAAGAATTGCCAGATATTAACGATGACTCAGAAGAACTCAATGGCACGCGTGCAGCAGCTCAGTTATGGTACTCTGGGTCAGACTCAGCAGAGGCTCGCGCACAATCTGAAGTCAAGAAAGGTACGATCTCTCTCACTGCATTCTCATAGGATACTTTACTTACCACTGCATTGTGCTAGTCGAATTCCAAATTCCTTTGAATACCATGGATGGTAACAAATGTACGACATACGTGGGCCATCTATATTCTGAATCAGATAATCGCATGGACATGTTCGACTCCATGAGAGCCACAATGGATGTCCCAAAGATGTACCAGCACATGGGGTGGCGCTTGTCTACAGCCTGCCGTACGGACCCAGTACATCGGCTTTTGACTACCCAAGATCTTAACAGTGCTTTCAAAGCTGCAAGGATGGAGCAGAATTCTGGCCGAAAGAAGAAAAAGGTTGTCATTGAGATTGTGAACACCATAAGCGTTTTACATTCTCTCGAATCTGCACGATATGACGACAACTTGCAGATGCCTGGCATGAAAGGCCCGGGAAAGTCAAAAAAACCACAGGCAGACTCAGATATTGAGCAGAACCTGACTGACACTGTGGCATCCCGGGTTGTTCTACCTTACACAAAGGAATTAGAGAATGTGAAGAACAGGTTGCGGTGCTTCGAGCATCGACTAGTAGGAGAGAATACATTCTGCTGGGTAGATGTGTCGCAACCAAACACTCCCCACTATTCACTCTGTATTCGTGACCTACAGGAGTGGGCTAAATATTTGGTACATACCAGTGCATTCGGACCTTCAAGTACACTATATGATGTCTAATTCTAGCACGACATTCAAGATCCAGACAACGCCTGTGTTACTCTACCAACAACACCTCATTTTGACAAGATTCGAAAGATGCCTCAAGGACGAAGTGTGTCATCACTTCAGCGCATACCCACCGAGCTTATATCCCCCATTATCCATAACCATGTTCATCTTTCACCTTCTATCAACAGTTCCAATGGCGCACACTTTGTCCAGCAAGGCGAAGGTCCTCTGATGCCTCAACCACTCAAGAGGACCTTTGCGCTTTACATGGAGAGCGACGAAGATGACGAAGATGACAAACCATTGCAAAATATCGATGACGTCCTCACGAGCATCCATCTCTGCTACCCTTTGATGAACTTCCCTCGGTATCTGGATACGCTGAAGGAGTGTGGTATAATGTATCTACTGACTGCATCTCATTTTGATAGTACCTTCTACGAGGAGAAGGTGGGAATGCCGGAAGGCGCTGCATATACATTTCACTCTCACATTCGTAATACTCACGTGAAGAGCGAACGTGGAAAGGTGAGAAGGAAGCTCAAAGGCAAAAAAAAGGCAGGAGTGCAGGCTGAGAACCGTGATGAAGTTGAAGAAAACCTCCAAGCTCTTGAGTAGCCACCACCTGGGACGGTGCGTAACTTGTTTTCAAGTTTGTATCTGATGCTGACTGATCATTCCATTTACTAGTAGTACTACCAGGGCGATACCCTCTGCCAGTGGTTCAAGTTGATCCATTACTATATACTTTGTCTTTATTACTTACTAGCGTGACATGCTACTAGCGACTTTTTAAGAATAAATATGTTGTCAAGATTCAGAATACAGAGGCCTAGGGAAACACAGATCCGGAAATGTGAAACAACGAACACCTGCCAGTGTATGTTAATGGGACGGGCAAACCAAACAAGTGGTAGACGGTTGCTGATGCGACAGCCGCATGCCAGAAAAGAAGGTTCATGAACCGCAGCCTCAGAGAAGCAAAGGTATGTCCCGTCCCGATTGCCTGAGTCACTGGTGTTGTGACTCGGAATCAGAGTTATAATTGAATGTTACCTTGTGGAGCAACTTGAAGGTCATGTTGGATGGGATATAGTACCTACATCTACTACGTACACTCACATAATGATAAGCTCAAGTACTTAAGTACTAATACCTCGAAGGAAGTTCTGACAAACAATTTGGAACAAGTGACGATGTGAATATTCAAATAGTAAGCCTCATATCCATATCATGATATCTATGATGCCTCATGCTCTCACGGAGATCAGTCCAGCTGAGCATTTTATCCCAAATCGGTATGTCAAGTACAGTGCAGTAATACTAAACTGGGCTTGTTGACTGAGACTTAAGCTGCTAAGCATAGCTTCCATGCGAATTAGGGCCAACACACTGGTCCAGTCTTTGAAACTCCGCCACAGATATTAGTCGGACAGAGACGAGTCTCCAAATTCAAGTCTTGCCTAACATGAATTCCACCATGGAGCCCCCTCCTACAGGATTTACTGCCCATTCTGAGGCTGATCGTCAGGTATGTGATTGATCCAGTCAAATTGCATGGGCTGCTGATTTTTCCTCAAGAGGTTTTTGCAGGAGGGCAGCAATGCAAGTCCACAACATGATGTCTTGCTAGAAGCAAGAAACTCCAATTCTGGGGAAAGTACCGCCTATGATCCAATTTCAACACCTCCAAACCTTCCACCTGTAACTCGTCATATGTCTTGTTATATAAGGTGCTCGTTTCCGCGGTTTACTGGACAGGGAAAGCGGGCTGATGCTCCCTCTGCAGCAGAGCTCCGCTTCGCTCAAAAGTATCTCGGGGGAGATGTTGACATGAGCATGATAGATGTGAAGAAGGTATTATTTACCTCATTTATGCCATAGATGACCTTCACATGACAATCTTACACCAGGGCAAAGACATCTTCCTTAACGGCATAAAGGATATGCCGGATGAAATCATCCAAGACGCTGTTCTTGCGGCACAAGCTGACCGCGAACATGCACATTTACTTGCCATCACATCAGCTTGGGGTCTGGAGAAAATCGAATGGTGCGTGAGGCTTCAGACAAAGATAATGAAGCACAACGCCAAAATGTATGCTGATAAGTTAGCGGAAGCATCCTTTTTCGAAGCACTTTTGGTCAAACGTACAAGACCGCAGCTTGAAGATGACGCGGACTTCACTATTGCAGCATATGTTGAAGATTTCATGGTGTTCACTGTTGCAGACATGAAGCTTGATCAACTAGAGGATGTTGCTGATGCATGCAAGCTGGATCTACCCATGGACGATGCAACTCCTGAGAGTTACGTGAACTCACACTTGGATTCTATTATTGCGGGTGCAGACAATATCTACCCCTGGCCCAGTCGCTTCTGAGCCTTATCTCGGTGAGGCAATTATTGGACTAATCCTTTTCATCACAATATTAACTCGCCGGGCAGTACTATGACATATACGCTTGTTTCAATGTTCTGCATTGTTTTGTTGTTTGTACGTTTACCAGCGAGATAAGTAACTTGATTTCTGTAGCTGGAAGATGATGAAGGGAGTTGATGGTGTAAGCCAGTTGTCAAAGAAGAATGTTTCATTAGGAGCGGCAGTCATTGTACTACTAGAGCATAGATTGTCAGCCTGGATCAATCATGCACCCCGTCTCAGGCATACATTTTTCCACACCACATCTTGAACCTTCTGAAGCTGCTTTCCTGCTGCAGCCTGAGTGACGCCTCAGTTATCAATGCGGACTCGTCTGACGAATGCGCAAAGAACTTTTATACCCTATTCTTGTTTTACTTTTCTTTTACTATTGTTGGATGGTATCCTGCGATGCTCCTGGCTGCTCGTGGGCAAAGGCAACCGCTGACAGTCGAGGGCTCAATAGGCATCACGCAACATGCCAACTATACCGCAAATCCCAAGTTCTAGCTAACAAGAAAAGGCAAGAAAGGGCGAAAGAGGCGGCCAGAAAGAGCTCAGCCGGTTCTTCCCTAGTCAAGGTGAGCTGTCTTCTATAGTACTATTTCACGAATAGTAGTCATGACGGCTCGATTGTCACATTTCTAGAAAATTATGCCCGTGAAACAGCATGTGGAGAGCAGTAACTGCTCCAAACACATTCAGGTTGTTGGATCCGTATCTCAGGCTAGCGCAGTGGACCCCAAGTGCTTCCAGAAACTCTCGGAGCAGCAATTTGAGGCAGACTCGGATGCCTTGGGTATGTCCAAGTCTTTGGGTTCCTCGAGTCAACTTCTGACCCTTCATGGGCTCATCAGAAGAACCGTCGCATCCTCTCAGATGAATGCCTAGGGCTTTTGAGGATATCCCTTTTGCTGACGAGGATCTTAATACCTCGGACATGTTTGATCCTTCACCTACTCGGAATACGGTACCGCCTCAATCTAGAATCCAGAGAGTTATATTGACCTTGCGAGACACACTACAAACAACCTTCAATTCTCTTGGACTTTGCCGCTTGTACCCTCGTCGCCCATCCTTCGAGCCAGATAGATTTGTCCCATCTTTGCTACTTTCTACGACATGTCCAACCATCACAGAGACTGCTTCGCCCGATGTTTTCCCACCTCCCTACCCCTTTCCAGACATGACGATCTATCGCCTCATGTCTTGGATGAATTCCAGCAGCAATAAGAAATCTGAGGCTGAAGTTGCGTGTCTTGTCAAAGAAGTGGTGTTGGCAGAAGATTTCAACTCGGAGCACTTGCAGGACTTCTCAGTGCGGAAGAATCTGCAAGAATTAGACAATGACCCCAGTGGGAAGAAGATCAAGTTTCCAGATGACTGGACGCAGACCAGTGTTACGATCAAGATCCCTATGAAATCGAAGGAGGACGATGCGAGAGCTTTTATCGTTCCCGGACTCCATTTTCGCCCCCTCATCGAAGTCATTCAATCAGCTTTTGTGGATATCCAAGTGAACACATTTCACCTTACGCCTTTCAAGCGCCTCTGGAAAGATCCATTGGACAATCACGAAGAGCGCATATTTGACGAGCTATATACCTCTGACTCTTGGCTGGATGCCCAGGATGAGGTGCAGAAGCTTCCAAAAGAGCCCGGGTGTAAAATGGAACGAGTGGTTGCTGGCCTCATGTTTTTTTCAGATGCTACGCATCTTGCAAACTTTGGGCAGCAAAGGCTTAGCCTCTGTATATGTACTTCGGAAACCTGACGAAGTACGCACGTTCTGCTCCAAAGTCTGGCGCATGCCACCTTGTGGGATTTTTGCCGTCAGTGAGTCATTTAATTGTACCTTTAAGGATCTCTTTCAATCGCATATCAGCTGCCTGATAAAATCAAAGACGTTCTGAACAACTTCCCTCGGATATCGAAAAGTGGTATGGCCGCTCTTCACACACACTGCCGATGCAAGTTGTTTCATGCATGCTGGGATATCTTACTAGATCAAGAGTTTCTTCATGCATATCGCCATGGTATTGTATTGAAATGCGCTGATGGTGTCATGCGCAGGATATTTCCTCGTATATTCACATATTCGGCTGATTACCCTAAAAAGTGTGATCTGTATTGATGTTTTCAGGCAAATAACTCATTAGAACTTAGGGCTTTAATTGCTACAATCAAGGAGATGGGCTCTTGCCCGTGTCCCCATTGTCTCATTCCTAAAAACATGTTTTCTTCTTTAGGCCCCGTCAAGGACATGAAGAACCGTATCAAGGATATTCGAGCCTACGTTGAGACTAACGTTGTTAAGGCACGAGAGTATATTTTCAAGTGGGGAAATACTGTAGACGGCGTGAAGGTTGAAGAGACACTTGGAGCGGGCTCTTGGGTACCTGTCTTGGTGAGTGCGAATTCCAAGACCCTCTGTCGTACCTGCTCAGAGCAGTACCTCACAGAACAAATTTTCGGAGCGGCTGGGAGCGCTGAGACTTAATCCATTTCGGATGCTGGTTGTAGACTTCATGCACGAAATCGAGTTGGGTACTTGGAAGGCACTTTTCAGTCACCTTATCAGGATTCTTTATTTGCTCCCAGGAGGAGATCGCCTAGTCGCAACTTTGGACTCCAGGTGCGTGGAACTTGTACAAAATTCCTAGTGTCATATTAACAAATAGTATCGCACCGCAGATTTTGTCAGGTTCCAACTTTCGGAAGTGGGGTGATACGCACCTTCACAAACAATACGTCAGAGATGAAGAGACTGGCTGCACGAGATTTTGAAGACATACTGCAGGTTCTTGCCCCGTTCTTAACTATTTGCTCTACCTCACTTACTGACCCCTTTCAACTCCAGTGCGCAATACCTGTGTTTGAAGGACTATTTCCTGATACTCATGACGCGGCCGTCCAGTCTCTTTTGTTTAGATTCACACAGTGGCATGCGCTTGCCAAGCTAAGAATTCATTCAGAGTCGACACTTAATTTCCTTGAGGAAATATTTAAGAAACTTTCGAGACAATTGTGAAAGTTCCACAATCATACCTGCACTGCCTTTAGTACTGTAGAGTTACCAAAGGAGAAGGCAGCTCGCCAATGAAAGTTTGTTCAACGTGCGGGACCTCATAACACTCCTACAGAATCTAGTGCACCAAAGGTGAAAAAGTTCAACTTAAACACATACAAGTTTCACACAATGGGAGATTATGTGTATACCATCAAACTCTTTGGGACTACTGATTCTTTCACCACTCAGATTGTACGCATTGTCTGTCTCCTACTCCTCAAAGACACTTATGAAGTTTTGCCCAGGGAGAGCTGGCGCACAGAGCCTTAAAAGTGTTCTATCCGCTAACGAACAAACTCGACACTTCAGCACAGCTTGCAAAGCACGAACGCAGGCGCCATGTACTTCAGCGAGTCGAGGAGGCAGCAGGCATTTCCTCCTTGAGTAATGAGTCTCCGGCCGACTCCCCTGCTCCACTGTTGTCCAACTTAAAAGACCATCATTATATTGCAGCCAGTCGGAACAATCCAGTCTCGTTATTTGGATTTCTTCGGGAACACGATGGTGATCCGGCTATTAAGGTAAACTTTTATTGTACTCTTGGGCGCCAGTTTGTTTATACCGCTCTCAGAACTTCATTCCACGATTGAAAGATCACATTTTGTATAGGCTGAACAAGTTGGATATTGGCCATTGCGACCACACATTCATGGCTGAGGAACGCAACTCAGTTATCATTCCAAATAATGTGGTTTACTCGGCTCAGACTATGCAAATACACTATACGACGTACAACATGCGATGCAAATATGATACCATCAACCCAAGGACACATGCAGATGTGATGGTGCTTTCAGGTGAAAGCACTCCAAGCCACCCATACTGGTACACTCATATACTGGGTATATATCACTTGGACACATGGCTCGAAGGGAGTGAGATCTCACAGCACCTCGAGGTGCTCTACGTCAGATGGCTCGCACCAATAAAATCACACCAGTCTGGCATGCAGCACGCTCGCCTTCCCAAAGTGGCATTTGTGGAGGAGTCTGATTATGACGCCTTTGGATTTCTTGATCCAGGTCAAGTGATCCGGGGAGCTCACTTGATCCCCGTGTTTGCTTCTGAGCGCGGCGTAAGCTCCCTCCACCACAGAAAATTGTTAGCACGTCCCATTGGGGAACTAGATGACTGGGAAGAATACTATGTCAGAATGTGAGTCCAATGTTTTTTCTTCTTGTGGATGGATGACTCACATTAATCAACATTAGTTTTGTCAATTGTGATATGTTCCTGCGTTATACTGACCTGGGCGTAGGACACCCGATAACTTTGTGGAGCACTGTCAGAGATTATTTTGGCTCTTGGTCAAGAGCGCCAGTGGAGGCAACAGATATCGATGAAGGCGGAAGTGATGATGAGGGCTGCAGAGATGATGATGAACAGCATATGCATGTCGACCTTCAAGACGATGAGGAGCCAGAGGATGAAGGCGATGACATGGAGAGTGAGGAAGATGCAGGAGAGTCTGACGATGGGGTCGATGACCTAGGAGAAGTAGATGAGGATGATAACCTTTCTTTTTGAGGTAGGTCCGAATTCAGTTATAATAAAAGCACTCGTTCATTTTCTGATCACTTGCCTCGGCATCGACTTGCAGGTTCACATGACCATGAAAAACGTTATGTATAGTAGTACTAGGAGGTACTCGCAATTTTCATGTACCCAAAATCGCTTTGCACGATGTTCCAGGTCAGTTGTGGGACAAGGCAGCCAACAATGCATACATCGACTGCAGGACTTAGTATTTGTGAAAATCTAGCAACTTTTAGATGAATGCGACCGACTCTACCATACAAAATATGTTGTGCAACGACCAAATGATACACATCCTATTTAGTAACTTCATGAACCCATGTGCATTAAATTTTTCGTCCATCCATCCAAGTGCAAAAGCTTGCGAAGCAAATAGTGCTAGTGTGCTTGCAAATTCATCTTTCCTTGACTTAATTCCCATGGAATGATTCGCTGTGTACAGTATTCGCCCTCTGGAGAACTTCTTGCCACCGCAACAAACAAGAATATTTAAATTTATAATCCAGGCACAAGGGAACACGTCACAATCTTCAATGAGGCTCACACGTTCAACTTGTCACTCGCATGGATGCCCGATGGCACTCGCCTTCTTACAGGTGGCGGTGGTTCTGATCCCACCATACGTAAATGGGATACAACAACCTGGAAGCAGGACATCCGCATCTCGTGACAATCATGTCCGTCCCTGGCAGCTCTCAGACCGACAAACTGTTGCCACCTTCGAGCACTCACCTACGCCGTTCTGCATCACTTTCTCCGTGGACGGCAATTACATCCTCAGTGGAGGTGAAGATAAGGTGATCTCGGAGTGGGCAGTACTTCCGAGTCTGGGTATTCATCCAAAGGCATGTTTCCGTCCTTGACTCATATGCCACAATTCGAGCATGTTTTGTGCAGATCCTGGCCATCATGACAGCCCATGTTGCATGCATCTGAGATGGGCACTTGTCTACCACTGAAAAACTACTCATGCTAGATATCAACACCGATGCCAACAACCATACTTCCTATGCCCATTGGTCATTTGTGATGGCTCGACAACACAAATGGGACCATGCCCTCCAGGATGCGAGGGCAGCATTTGATGTTGCATCAATGTACACTGGCCAAGATCCACAAATCCACCATTTCCCGCTCTTGATCAAAGTACGTTATATTTGCCTCGCATACTTTCTGATTCATCGTATATTTTAGGCCATCGTCCTCTTCAATGCAGATCAACATGACGAGGCCATTCTGCTCCTCAAAGAACTCACTGCTGGTTGTCCGAATAATGCCGATGCTCTCGCGTGTGATGTCATGCAAGTAAGTAGCATCCGCACTTGGTCATTATCTTTGCAACTCGTGCATCAGGCATATCTGCACATTCAACTCGGAATCTGTTAATTGTAGACACTCGAGTTGAGGTGCATTCGTTCCTTCCGCCTGCCATAGAGCAGCTTGCCTCCTCCAGATCAGCTTCCTCTGACGTGGGCAAGATTCTTGTTATCATAGCGCCTACACGGGAGCTGGTGCTTCAAATTGAGGAAGAGGCAATGTCCCTTCTTGCACACCACCCATATGGTGTGCAGTCTGTTATCGGAGGTGGGCAATCTTTCCCATTCTTTGCCGCATATCATGATATATATTAACACTTGCAGCATAAACACAGAGAAAACCTGTCTTAACTCTCCCACCGCTCGCACCGACGTCCTAAATGCCACTCCCGGTCGGCTCCTCGACCATCTGACTTTGGGGCTAGCCCTCCGCCCAACTGTGCTCATTCTTGACAAGGCAGATAGGCTACTCAATCAAGGATTTCGCAAGGATCTAGAACACATTCTGGGATTCTTGCCTGATAGACGGGGAACAAGATGACAATCTATGCTATTTTCTGCAACTTTTGACAATGCAATCAAGAAGGTGGGTAGGTTTTTTGTGTAAGAATAACAGGCACTGATCGTTTTGGGGAGTAGATTGCAAGGATTTACCTAGATCCAAATTATAAATTCATATCTACACTCCACACGGACGAGATCAACACACACGAACATGGTGTGTGCATCTTTTCCATAATCTATCAATGAAATAACAAAGTGACACATATGTAACATAGTTCCCCAGAGTTACCTCATAACGCCCCTCGAAGATATCCTTCCGACACTTGTTTCCCTCCTCAAGCAGGCAGGTCTGCAAGCAAAAGCAATGCTGTTTTGTACAACAGCACGTGGAATGGCCGTTGTCGCGAGTGTCTTGCAACAAGTGTCTGCTGGGCCACAATCTATGCTTCCCCCAATCTACCAGATCCAAAGCCATATGTCACAGGCTGCGCATACATGCGCCGCACAGGAGTTCCACGATGCCCCAGAGGGTGCGATTTTGGTTACCAGCGATGTGACTGCAAGAGGGATGGATTTTCCAAGGTGGGTCTTCTATCAAATCTCAAAGTATCCTCAGTCCCTTTGTTGGCCAAACAATCATGCTGTTGTCTGATCATTTTTCGTTGATCTGTTTTATTTCATATCTTGCCCTGCTGTCTACTTTCTCTTCCTTAGATGACGCACATTACGAAGAAGCTGCTCACCATTGTACTGCTGTTCTCAACTTGAGCGCTCTCTCATCGAACTCACCTATTCATTTTATGTATGAGGATTTGGTGGTGGTGCGTGAAAATACATCCGAAATCCTTTTCATAACCAAGTCCCTTGTCCAGCTCTTCAGCTGGGATCTCAAATCATTGTGGGTCACTGCACACCAGAAATGTTGTCATGCACTCCTTCGGGCAGGTAAACTTCAAAATGCTGCTAAATCATACCGATACATGATGGACAATATCGATGAAACAATGGGGGCGAGCTGCATTGAATGGTCCAACAGTGAATGCACATTCCGATCATAATGACAATATTCACTTCTGCTTCTGTTACAAATTTAATATTAACTGGTCATCTTGCAGTTATGTTGGTTGCTCGGTCTCTCGCATGTGAAGTGCACATAAGTCGTATTGACTTGATCCATTCGTTTCAAGATTTGCAGCCAGTCCATATATGATATGCAAGACACTATGTTACGTACTGAAAAGCTTAGACGTGAAATACCCAGAATATTCACTGATACGGTATACCAGTTTCATGTCCATCTGGTGTTTTGTTTCTAAACTACAAGTTTCAGTGTCACGTACTATGCCTCACAGCTGTATTGTCACCCCCATAAGTTGTCAGGTCACACATTGTCACTGCTGCCACTTTCAAAGTCCGCTTGGCAAACTCTAAGAAATTTGTATTACAGCCTAGCACTGACAAGTCGTCACAGCCATTGGTTTAGAACTCCACTATGGTAGTGCTCGGATGGCTGTCACCAGCATGACTTGGACGGCTTTCAATGAACTTCACCATTTCTTAATGAAAATCAGACATTCAACCTCGCAATGAAAACTGCATGATAAAACATTGATCCAAGTTGTAAATTGTGTGTGGAAGTAAGAATTAAGTGAGATATTCAGGTCGTGACGACTTATGGGGGTGATGACTCAGCCGTGAGGCATAGTACTGCAGTGTGACTTAATATGCGCGTGACGTTTCCTCACGTGCTTTGTGTCACTCAAATTTATCAATGGTTAACAGTGTACACGTTGATTGATAGCAACATAACACTTAGTAGTTGCTATTCCTTTGTTCAATGATGGCTGACTCTGCAGAGACATCTCCAGAAGTGATGCTCCAGTTTTACCGCATGCTGTGCCCTTTCAAATCCATCTTCACATGACTCAACCAGGAACACGCACCAAAAGATTTGTTTACAAACCGCGAATTTGCATTCACTCTCCAGGGAGACGTGTATCTATGTTATAACTGCTTTTTGAATGCAGAAGAACTCAGAAAGCAAGCAGGTGTGCGAGATCCAATAATTTAAGCGCCCTGCCTCGTGTACTAAACAAGGGTTCCTGCCAGCAAAAGCCATGCATCGTTTCTGGTGAGCCTGCTGCTCTCTACCTTTTCAATTACGAGCCTCATTCACGTATCATATATCTTGTCACCTCACTGCTGTGGCTTCTTCACTTTACCTTTTATTGTTGACGTGCCTTAGCAAAAGGTCCGACCCTATTACCAGAAGTTCACCCTTTTGACAAAGACTGGTTCACACCGACATCTGAGCACAAGCAATTACTAGTGCTCCCGCCTGCTAGTGACTTTCAGACGTCACTCATATTGCCAGAGTGCGTCACAGACCTGTCTTGTCAACCTTACAACTCTCTCACAATACAGGTTCCCAGTCTTACTCGCCATTTCACGCTTCTTCGCTCCTCCTCCAGCGATCCTCTTACACTTGATGATCTCAGGTTTAAGTTTGCGGAACAGAGAGCCTGTGGTGTGCCAAGCCAAATATCAGAGGAGGAAGAGGACATGATCCTTGAGACGCTGGGGCGGATGCATACCAAAAATGCTGCGCCCAGTACCACTTCGAGCAGCAAACTTGAGGGCGTCTCTGGCGCTAATGCGACTGACCTGGGAAGGAATCCAACTACACCCATGAGCGTACCTCTCATATATCCACCACGACCTCTTCGACCACATACCCAGCTTCATCTGTTACTTCATCATTGTCGCCGAGTTCGCATTCAACAAAGAAGTACAGCAACAATCTTTTTGCATCTGGGCGCACTCAATCCGACGTGTTTCGAGATCGGGCCCATGTACTCATCTCGGGTGAGCTATCTTTCAATCTGCCTGGCACTTACACTGACAACATGCCAACCAAGCAAGCGGAAATTGGCGCGGTCTGTAAAGTCTGGGAAGCTCTTCACCCTGTTAAAGTGCGAGCTGGTGTTCGATATTGATATGACTGATTATGACAGTGTGCGCACATGCTGCACATCAGCAGGAATATGTAAATGCTGCTGGGCATTCATCGCCAACGCTGTGCGCGTCCTTGACTCAGCCTTGCGCACGCAATTTGGATATCATCATTTGTCATGGGTATACTCGGGCTGTCGCAGCATCTATTTGTGGGTCAGTAATAACTAGGCCATGGGGCTGACCGACGAACTATGTAGAGCTGTGGTTGGGGCGCTTACTGTAATAGAAGGAGGTAAGGAGATGGCGAAGAAGGTGAATGTAAGAGGCGTGACACGAAGAGCCACCCCAGAGATTTGCCACCTCCTCTGTGACATGCACGCGATGAAGGGAGTAGGATGTGGTATCAATTGTCGGATAATCAAAAATGCTTCCTGTCCAAGGACGGCTGGCAAATGCTGCTTAAACTGGTTCCGGACAAGAAAATTGTCGAGACTCTCGAGGAGCGATGGGAGAAACAACCCGGTATCGAATCGTCGAAGAAATGGAATGAGCTGAAGGCAGGGTAATGTTGTATACACTTCACTTTTACTATCTATGCTATTACTGATGCTTCATAGGCCCAAAATCTAGCCACTCTCGAGGACATTATTCTGCAATTCATGCCTAGATGCCGAAGTATCCAAGCACCGAAACCATCTTCTCAAAGTACCACTCTGTGTCTGCGTCCCCATTGACCCAAACCATGTGAAAAATTTCGACCCCAATGCAGTTCCCAAAGTTATGCAGCTCCTTCAAGAGCTTGACAAGGCAGGCGAGGGTGCAAGTGAGTGCACCGCTTGTCACTGTGCCCGTTGTTTTCACTTACATTTTGATTCAGACTGGGAGCATACAAGTCTCAAGCCGTACGTCAACATGGTAGACAGACACGTTATGGGAATTCTGGATGATGTCTGAAGGAGAGAATGGGCAAAAGCTGTGCTTCAACACGGTGCGTGGATTTTGGTGTATTTTAGGACCATTCAGATTTTTGTCTCATTTTACAGCAATGTAAGTTGCAAACAATATCATTTACCCTGTTGTATTCTATTAATATACGCTGCCTGTCGTCTCAGTGATTCAATTTCGAGTCTTCCAGTCAGTTACGACACATCATGTGAGTCGATTACTCATGAGACAAAAAAGTGAGGCACTGTTGTGCTCACGCTCGACACCGTAATGTGTTACATACTTATGCATCCTCTGTTTGCCTTGGGAATGCCCCCCATGCTTAGGTGTCGTCATTGAAGGAAACCATGACTGCGTCATCAATGAGCCAATACTCCTCGTTACTTTCATCGACGTTATCATACGCTCCCAGCTCGACGACAAGCAAATGGACACTGGAAAGCAGCCAGAACTCACGGTCATGTGATGTACGGTTGAATTGAGGCGCGGTTAAACGGTCCTGCTTCCTGCTGCACGGTGGGGCAGAAAGTTTGACTTGGAAGGATTCAGTGATTAATTGCACATGCCCACGTCGTGCCATGGGTTCAAGGTGAGTCACTTGACTTTTCTTCGCCATCTATCAGCATGTTCAATGATGTCCAACCTTGGGACTCGACATTGGTCGCCTATCACGACCAGGAAGAATCCCTAACAACTAATGACACTCTTGATTTTCATCGCAAGAATCTTGGTTTTCCATGAGCTGGCCAATTTCCCCCCAACCTCCCTGATCAGCACTATCAGGCCGCAGGTCAGGGCATACTATACTCTCTCATCCCATATCCCCCTCCTTACCTTCACGTTCATGAATCCAAGATCCCGCCTGCATTTGCTGAGGCATGGGAGTCCCATGAAAACCAAGATCTCACTCCAGGAGCTTTCCTTGAGGCATGGCACCCCACATTCTCTGATCACCACGATTCCATTGATCGTAGTCACAGATCGCCGAACTTGTCTCAACTTTCTGTGCCATCATCCAGCGCCACCTTACTGAATCATCACTTACCCGCTAGAACTCCTGAGACAGCCAACGCGGACTCGGCCCAACCCCACGCACCGCTCGGTACCATCCACTTACCACCTCCTTCAGATATCATTGATGATGAAATACGTCAATCTCACGCTCCCCTCATGTCTATTCGCCTCCACAGGGCACAATCCAGTGGGACAACTCGCTCAAGGACCTCGCGTATGTCCAGATGGACAGGAATAGAAAGGGGAGAAGCCGCAAGGCAACTCAATTCTTAGCCCCTCACAATGACGCCCGTGCAACCGACCTTTAGTGTAGTACCGTTCAACACCACATCAGTCGCGTCGCAGGCGAAAGACACGATGAAATCACTACTCTTACAGTCGTCCTTATTTCCCGCAAAAGACGACATCGCCGCCAAGGCGATGACTGCATGGACCACTACCGTCGAGAGCTAACCAGGTGAGTATCTTCTTGAACCGCCGCCAGAGAGTCGTGCTCACAATGTTCCGTTCAAACTAGTTGAATTCCGGGACTTGGCAAGAAGCGCTGCTGTTGCCGGAGAAAAGAAGCTCGTCAACTTAGTTGAAAGTATGCGTAACGATTTGAAGGAAGTAGGACAACATTTTGTATATTTCAAGTACAATTTGGGTGGCGCCGTCTTGGCGACGGAGATCCTCACAGCTGTTGAAGTCTGTGCGCATCAGACCATTGAACTCATCATGGATGAGAGGTTCCTGGACGTTACCGTTAACATGAGTGATGTGTTTCCCGTCTGAAATCAAACTGACGCGCAGTGTCTTTAGATTAATGGGAGCTTCGTCACCATCCCATTCAGCAGCACCCCTGTTTTGGAGTTTATTATGTACATCACGTACGACAGCAAATTCGGGTACGATCGATACCTCGGGAAAGGCGTCCCCATGACCTGCGACAAGTTGCGACCGCTGTTCATGATGACAGGTACCATATTCAGGTAGGCGCTGGGGGAGCGCTCCAGTGGCATCTTTACTGCCAGTGATTTTGTGGTGGATGACTGGCAGGCATATCACACAGGTTTGGAGAAGTGCTTTGACAATATGAGCCTAGTGCAGCAGGGAGCGCTTGACATATTAATTGCAAAGCACGTCGTCTGCCCGTACTAATCATCATGTAAGCATTTTTGTACCAGTAGTTCAACGAAACCAGCACATCTGGAGTAGCTTTCGTTCCCTTGAGTGATTGTGATATGTTGCAGTGTTGTGGAGAACTGGCATGCTTGCCAGATAGACGCCTAGTATGTCGTAGAATTTAACATCTGACATATCGGTAGCCAAACGTTTACCATCACCATGACAGTCTCTCTTCAAGCTTCAAGTCATGCACGTGTTTTCGATCCTGTGTCTCTAATACTGAACCCCAGTGAAAGTCGGACATCATGGGCCATTTCCACGGAGGTCGACGGATTTGTAAGTTCCGGGTAGTAGGTGATAGTTGCGTGCATGATCTTGTAATTCACGCAATATTTGAACCGATCTATAAGTCAAACATAAATGAGGTAATATGATGTTGCTCAACAAACGGTACCTAATTACACTATCATACCTCACTGGTTGAAACTCTCATAAGAATATAAATTAGGTTACAAGTGCTAACAGTTCTTTCCACGATAAAGTCTTATATCACTTGGTAGTTTAAAACATAAATGAAGGGATATGGTATGAGTCAACAAATATAACTTAACTATGCTATTGCATATTGATTGCTGCAACGGCACAATGTTGTAATCTTGTCACAAACTCCTCATGGTAAAATGAATTTTCAGAGATTCATGGCTATGTACCAATAACTAATATTTATTGCCATATACATAGGTATATTCAGCCGTAGCATAATGATATCATCTTATACTTCCCACGGCTACAAAATCAAGGACTCATGAATTCACTGATGTGAGTAATCCAAGTTGAACATTCCAACTTGGTCCTAACGTTGTCATCTCCAAACGCATCAGCCATTATTGTGTCTTGACATATCAAGTCTCATCTGGTTGTCAGTCGTTCCCCCAACGCGCCTCATACGTCGTTCTTCGAATGGCTGAAGTTACAGGCAAAGTAGATTTAAAAATCGGAGATGACACGTACCAGACTTGGTACAATGTTGAAACCTGTTAAATAAACCAAACGTTTCGTCTCGATGACAAAAATTCGAGGAAAATCAAGTTATACAGTGGAACGCTGGATCATGTAGACAGCTAAATGTTCAATTATGCCGTCAGCGAATTTCATAGAGTGGTAAAGTACTGACCTGGTGCAATGTCCTTGCGAGCCTACCACCATTCTATATCGCAGCTACTGCTTGATTCATCCTCCGAACATCCCAACTCAAAAACAAGGACGTCGTCCATCACACAAGAAAGTTTTCTGTGCCAGTCCAAGCTGTCTTGCCCTAGCACAATGTTATCAAGTTTCGCGACCCGTGGTGGTCGGACGTTAAACGATAACGTTGAAATATCAACGGCAAAAAGGAATTGCAGATGTTCTTAATTTTGACATTAGTACATAGTAGGCTGAGTGACTCGGATATGTCAAAAGCATCACATAGCATTCGGATTCAAACCTTCAAGTTTTTCGATCGATGTGCAAGTCCAAGTCTTCTTACTCGGAGACGAATACGAGTCCGCAGGGCAGAGTCACTATGGGGAGGGCTCAGGGAGGGAAGGGCTCGGATGGCAAATGAGGACACCCGGGTGATTCGTGCGGTGTATCAAACACCTGTAGAAAGTTTCTTCGAAAGAGAACCAAGACTTGGTTGCTCTAAGCAGGCCCCCGGCGAGTCGATGGGTACTCTTGGTGGCGGTGTAAAACTGATACATGACTATGGTGTATGGTAGGTTACGGTTCGTACGACGTACAGTAAGGGACGCACCAATATTTTAGTTGCTTTATCGTCGTACTTTTGAAAAAAAAACTCGATCAGTCAATAGTAAATGAAGCGAAAGAAAATGACATCCCTTGTCACACTGGTCTGGCGTGTAATTCGTGTGGTATGTGGTCAACAAAATTTGAGAAGGCATGATGGTTTTCATGAATATCCACACCCTAAAGATGTTTTTGTGAGCAGGGAAAGCACGAAGAGTGAAATTTTGAAAACCCATGCTGAAATTGAGACTGGCGGAAGCCGAGAACCGCGGGATCCCCATCAGCTACCGGGAATTGCTGCAGTCGTCCCTTAAGTTGGTTGTCAAAGCGACTTTAAGCAAGGTGGGTAGAGAGCTCCGAGTCCCGAGTCGGAAGGATGACGTACTGTTGCTATACGAAGTTTGTGTTTGTGAAGTAGTACATATACTCATACGGTAATTCACAATATTCACATCCTTATTGAATGCATCATGCAGATCCGGGACGAGGCGACTCGATCGATCGATGACTCCATTAGAAATCTTGTATACATAGTCTACATGACCCTATAAAGTTTGACCAGTTCCTTCTCCTACACTAGTGGTACTGATTTCATCTTTTTCCAGCCTTCTCCGTTGTCCACCTCGGGAGGGCCCCCACATAAACTCGCGACCAGCCCGTCTAATGAGGCAACGAGTCTAGCCCCCACAGCATTCGTCCCCGGATCACCCCAAGGCTGTCCACTCGTAAATTAGATCTACCGGGTAGGCGTGATACGACGTGTCATATTAAGCTACACGAGTAAATTTTCACCAAGTCTATTGAACACGTCAGATCAGACTCATATTCCTCCGTGAATGCCGCGCGTGCCATATATGATGGTGTCCATTTACTCACAGTCCAAGCATGCCAAGTCGTGACGAGCCAAAAAAACGGCAAAGGCTGGCCGTCAGGCAGCGTCAGACTCGCTGACTGGTGTTCATCCTTCAAGTGTATAAAGGCAGCTAGAAAAGTCGACTTGAGGGCATCAGACATTACTCACCTGTTTCTCAATCTCCTCATCTGAACAGTATGCACGCTTCATTCTTCACCGCCGGGCTCGTTGCGCTCGCTGCCATTGCCTCAGTTGTGTCTGCTCAGAGTCAGTAATCCTTCGAGTTTCGATGATGCCCACATTTATGACAGCAAAACGTCTAGGTATCCTCCCCAAAGATTGCGACCGTAATGTAACTGTTCGAGCTATGGATACATGTGATGGAATCTCCGCAGTACAGAGCGTTTCAACGTACGTACAATCAGGTGTCTTCCATTCACTTGCTCATCGAATGTATGCCGCAGATACCAGCTAGCGACAGTCAACACTGGAACCATTGACGCCGGTTGTGATAATTTGTTCATCGGACAAGTAAGACATTTCAACACTTGAAAAACACTTAAACTCATCGTCATAGATCATATGCCTTGGACTCACCGGCCAGGATTGTGATGTTACCCATGTTATGGGGGCCGGTGACACGTGCCAAAGCGTTGCCGACGCGGCTGGCATCCCGATCAGCACTTTGCTCGCGAACAACCCGAACGTGAACAACGCCTGCGATAACGTGTACTCTGGCGAGGTAAATAAAATATGATTCATCAAAGCTCTTGCTGATAAAAGAATTTCAGGTTCTCTGCACTGCGAGCCAAATCTATGTGAAGACCGCCTAATCAAATTGAGCTGGATATGTATTCCTTGGAAATTGATTTGAGCAGGATGGCAATATTTAGAATGACGTATAATCTGGTTCTCTGAAAGTAAGGGAGAGACAATACGTACCCTTCAGTCATTTACACTGTATGTTCCCAGGACAGATAAATGCGTACTGAGCTCCCTAGGTTAATCTCAACCTGTCTCCGTGAGAGTAAGCAGCACTGGGGCACACATTGACCACTTACTCAGCGTGTAGACCTTCGTGTGCTTCTATAAGCACCTCCAGATACTGTGGATATTTGCTAGCCACGTGTAATTGATGGATGAATTAGGAAGGGATAGACATGGTGAAGGTAAGTTGGAACAAAGCAGGAGGATGCATGTGGGGCGACCCACAGAGATGTGATGCGCCTCCGCACATCCAGAACGGGGACACCCATCTGTCTTCAAGATAATATCCATGTGAAAAACAAGGGTGTTCAGTTAGGCACCTATGTCCATAACCAAAAACGTCCCGATCATAGGTTTGGTAGCTTCAGCACGGACAAGTAATAGTATGTCCCAGTGACCAACTCGCGCTTTCAGATGGAACTTGCGGCTAAAGGAGCGAATTCTGAATGTAGTGTATGGGTAAGTAAATAGCCAGCGAGGTCGGATGGAGGAGCCAGATATGGTTGTAATCCTAACGGAGTTGAGCAATTGGACGTGGGACGGCCACCATTTTCTTGCCAGGAGGTCAAGAAATGTACGCAGAAACAAACTCTTCCGGTTGCCCGTGCTGTTGACGGCTTCCTTAAACGCCAAATGTACTGCTTGAGGTGCAACCATCTTGTCAATACAAAAGAGCTCAGTAGAACTGGAATATGCGAGTTTCTTTCTTCGTGTGCCAGCAGTCTGTGAAGACCTAGGTGCCATAGCGTTGAGATCCTCATATTACGAGCTGCTACAATCGAGGGAAGTACCAAAACCAACTTGAAGAAGCAACTGATGGTTGGAAGGACCGCACGTCGAGAGGTTGCCGTGGACTGAGCTAAGCTGATGGTACGACCTCACCAACATCCTCGGTAGTCAATGGACGCCAGCGCTATCATAGTGAAAAAGGTAGAGAGCAGCGATCCCGCGGGTTTCCGTTCAGGGTGGGCTTATTCAAGACAGGGAAGTTGTAGGCAAGAAGCTGAAAGTGGCAAGAAAGGATTGTAGACGTTCCTAATTTTGACATTAGTATATGAGCTGAGTGATATGTCAAACGCATCAGTGGCCACTGACATAGCATTGGGATTCAGACCTTCAAGCCTTTCGATCAACGGGTAAGACTCCTTGCTCGAGGACGACATCCGAGTCTGCAGGACAGAGATAGAGGAGGACTCGGAGTTCACCGGAACTCCGACACCCGGGCCCTGAATGGCTCATACGGTGTGTAAAGTTCTTCAAAACTTAAAAGAGAACCAAGACTTGAACGTTTTGAACAGGTCCTCGGGTCTTGGTGAGTCGATGGGCTCCTCAGTAGGCGAACCTAGGCGAACACTACCGTGACAGGCGTCGGACTCGGGGACTCGGAAGTCGACCCTTGTAACCAACACAGTGGGTGAGTCGCCTACCTAATGGATCAAGCACATAATTCATGATCGATCACTATCAATTCAGCTGGAGGGTGGTCATGCTGGCGAATCGCGATAGGTTGTAAAATATCATGATCGCCTTGGGAGAATTTCAATACGCTTGCCAGATAAATTTAAGCGACTTCGATGGTCTGGACTCTGGATCCGTCCCATCGGCGCTGCGGGGTCGTTGTCGACCTTCACTTCCGTCCCTAACGTGTATTATAATGGGTGCATAAACCGTCTCCTGCTCCAGGTGCCATCATTCAGGGACACTACCATAGTTATACTTGAAAAAACTCATAGCTTGAATGCGCTTTCAATCACATTCTTACAGTCTACAGGACTTTGCGTTCCTCCCGAGGACACTTCCTGCCCCCTCGCAAGTAAAAATTGACATCTTAGTCGTCAGGATTCCAGTGTTAACCATGTTCTTTCGTTTATCAGTTCGTTTCTTACTATAGGGCGTTGTTGTATCAGCTTCTCGGTTTGACGTTCTGTTGCAGGCCGTGGTTGAAATCATGCAGAAGCCGGGCGGGTTGCTAGTGAATAGACCTCGCGTGATTGCTACTGGAGAAATCCTTAGCTTCCATCTGCCAGAAACAGGCACATTGCGAGCTGCGCCAGTCCACCGTCTTTCAAAAGATACTGTCTAATTCTTACTTCCAGAATAAGCCCCGGTCTATACGTTGTAAACAGGTACTAACATCATTCCGCGCACATGATCTTCCGAGCTCATTCAATTAGTACAGATCGGTATCCATAAACCGCTTTATTCTTTGGGCTTTCCAGCTCACTCTGGATCCCACAAGGCCGCTGGATGACTGGGATTTCATGGCCGCGGTGATGTTGAATGACAGGTCATGCGCTATTGATTTAAAGACGAGGTTTGCGGAAGTACATAATGCAGAGTTATCGTGACGTCGCATAAGAATTGACACCGCAACTAGGCTCGGAGGAAACAAGGGAACGAATCACCATTTCGTTCATTCCCTCAGTCCCAAGGTCTCGCAGTATCATTGGCCTATGATATCACAATTGAGTTGTACATTAGATAAGGGCAGAAGCTTCTCACTTTAGCAGAGGCCGATGGCATCATGGTTCCGCATACACCTAAATTCCTTCAAACTTGACTGGTAGTAGCCGTCCCACTCATCGACGTTGACGTAGGTGGCAAATAACGTATAGATTCCATCGTCGTTACTGACGTGGACGGTTCGTAGACACTGTTGCTATCTCGAAGACGGAATAGAATTCGTGATGCCAGAACGCTGTGACTGACCAGCTGTAGCCTAGTGCAGTGGGTTCCAGATCAACTAGCGGTCAGAGTGCAACCGGTGACGTACGCTTCAAGCATATCGCTGTAGGCACTCTGCAGAAAAGACAGAAAGTCAGCGAATCGTATGGTTTGACAGCCCAGATGCGTACTGGAAGTACAGCTCCGATGATGACATTGGCGAGTGTGATGCCTTTTCAAACGCGTTACTCAATGATATCTTGAGAGCCAACTATTTACACGCACCGAGGATGCACAACATGTAAAACATGCCATCGTGGTACAGGGTTACTACAATTCTGCTCTGAAAGTTTTTATAATCGTGAACCCTCTTATATACAGTAAGGATCAATATCACTGCCATGCTGTTATGAGCAAGAAAGCAATAGATAGTTGTGAATAATCACTGACCGCTTTCGAACATCACCAAGAACATGTATACGACCGCACTGTTGCGTGTGCTCTCGAAGTAACAAGTTCCTACGGGGGGCTCCTCTGATAGTCAAGTTAGAATCACTTTCGTTCGTGAACACCAATGAACTCACCTCCTGAAAGTAACATTGTAGGGCTGAGGGATACAGCAAGGATGGCGGCAATTGTCAACTATGGGATAATAAAACTCTATGCAAACATCCCTGCTCTGCAAAACACGTACCACGCTATAGACCGATAATCCGATCAGCAATATTTTACTCTTTTTCCAGAATGCCCAGGTCCGAATAACCAGCAATGCTGCCAAAACAGTGAGACTCATCGCGCTCTTAATATGATGTGGAACGCGCACCTTCCGCAGCAACGATACCTATGACATGAATGACTGACATCCGCATTGTTTAAGTTGCATGAAATAAATCGTTTGGCAGGTCGACTTACTATTTCCTTCCAGAGTAGAGGCACACTTTTCTCGTGCAATCAGCTTAGCATCGAAACTATTCGCCATCCAAGCTCACCTGACTGCTGACACGCAATGCGTCTAAGATATGCCCATCAGCAACACAAAATACAAGGAGAATTGGAGAGGGTCACTCGCCATATGCCGTCATTCCAACACCCGCGAAAGGTAAATATCGAGAAACGACAAATATGACACGAATCACATCCCATGGTCTGAACCAGGTCCATCGCACCTGTGGGAAGTGGTTAGAGTAATACTTCCGAACAGACAGATATTTCCTCGACCTCTTCGGAAAACGTAATGCAAAAATCAAATGCCTGCAACGTCGAAAGAGATTTGAGGTAGAAACGCAAGAAATCTGTTTGATACTCACGAGGATTGCAAGACTGCCCACTAAAAATAATAGTCAATGCCGCCGTCCAGTTTTCAGACGATCGGCGGACACTCACAATTGGCATACTAAATCCGACATAATGTTAGCCTCGAGTTTATCAGAGGGAAGTCACCCTTTACTCACCCTGACCGTCTGCAACTTCGTCAGGTCTGAGATCGATAGGGAAGACATATCAGGATAAGATCAGTATTCAATATGCGTATCGTGGTACTTGCCCGCAAGTCCTGAATGGAGCGATACACCTGCGAGCATTGCTTAAATACGATGTTCGATAAGGCATTGGTATTAATTTAGTAACCGATACTGTGCATGCACAGCCAAAGGCAGAAATTCATTCGATAACATCAGAGATAGTGCTTGATAAGCGCTAGAGGCGCCAAGCATGGTAATGCGAAACTGCAAACGCTGTCTGTCACTCCCACCGCAAGCAAAGTCGAAGATAATATAGGGCCTATGAGATGCAACTTCAATTTCGGTGGAAAAGTAACAGAACTTACGGGAACTCGAACCAGCAAAGAAGACTCTGGAATTTCAATTGAAGGAGACCCCTGGACGACTACTGAAACTTTAGATCAGATCATCAGTGCTAGGCAAGATCGTTGCTCGATGTGAAGATCAAAATGATGTTGCATCCCGAAGCCCTGAAATGGCATTAGCCAACCGGGTTAGTCTCTTCAATGTCTCCTTCTATTAGAATTTCAGAGCTATGTGCCCTGTATGTTACAGTGACAGGCCTTATTTCCCCGACTTTGCTCATGGCGGGATCCTTGATCATGATTTATGGTGTAAGTGACTGGAATCAATCAGCTGACAAGTAACAACTGTTGTCATGTTGGCCCTTGGGATTGATTGAGTCATAGCCACTGTTGTTGGGCGGTGCATGAAAGTTTACAACTTACAAGCCTTTTAACTAGAATGGATTTTTGCTGTGTCTGTGACAATTTGACGACGCAACAAATTCCATATATCAAGTATCAGCGCCTTCAAACTGTGAATCACCATGTACTAATGATGTGTCCAACAAAGGAAAGGAACACCCCGAATGAGACTCACATCATGCCAGCCTATGAAGTAGTCACTGCGAACTCGAGTCCGGCGGTAGCTGTTCTCCAGCGTTTAGGAGAATGAGCAGTGACGCGTGTACGCACAGTACCAGTACTTGGCCGGTGCGTGGTTTAAACTCGATAAATTTGTCGGAAATTTGCGAGATCGGTTGCAATATTACATAATGTGACATGCCGTTGAAGAAATAGGTTTGCCCGGACTTTTCAGATATACTTCGAAATACCATATGTTAAATAAGTACCACGACGGATCATCGCCCAAATTTTTCCTCCCTGCAGACCGCTCGGCAAGCATTTCCCTACACGGTACTGCTAGTTGATACATGTACACGCTCCTGGAAGACAATCGAATTCATGCTGGTTTCTATATTGGATTCGGCCACGAGTTTAGCGTGACATTGTCGAACGCTAAGGATGAGGCGTGGTCCCAGCACAAACATCTGCACGACCAATAAAATCTGAAGAGCACCTCCGAGTATCTGAGTTGTCGTCGAATAATTCTACACAAATGATGAGAAGTGGTCACATGCAGATGTCAGCGACAGCTCGGCACACCTGGAGCTCTGGAGAGAAATCAGCAAACTGGAGGCAAGAGACACAAACGAAGCTAGCAGGTGCGGAACTTCAGAAAGAGATAGTCCCATTCACAGGAGAAGCTCACCTCGCAAAATAAAGCACGTGGGATTGTATCAGGACTCTGAAATAGTCCCCAATAGTCGATCTTGTCGATGGGCCGAGTCGTCGCAGGTTACGGAAGTGTTTCACAGCAATCCAGACTGAAAGATACAGTACGAGGACCTCCCAAACAGTGTTGAGCATTCAAACCATTGAAGTGAGAAGCTGGTAATCCCCCTCATATTTGGTATTGCACATGTATGTACCAGAGATTATCCACACATCTAGTGTTTATCCAATGAGTCGTGTTCTTTAAGTCAACAAGTGAAGCTTACCCCCTACAAAATGCTTCAGTACTATTCCCGCGATTACTCCGCAGGCGATGTTGACAGCCAGGAAGATAATCACAAGGAAAATAAGCATAATTCTAGATCCCTGATACATGGCATATAAGCGAGCAATCATCACAACTGGCATCATGTTTCAGTCGAGTCAAGATCCCAGAGGTATTGCATCTGGGTAACTCACTGCCCAACATGGCGGCCATGACCACGTTTGTCACATTTATTACATAGGTCATAATATTGCCTGAAACACTCAATTAGTGATCACCCTCGTGCTAGTATTAAACGTTCCAACTTACACCTATCAAGTCATCATATTGAGCTAAGCTTAATGGTCAGAATCTCACTTACCCCTACAAATGAGTGTATTCATTAGAATGATTAGATGTAAATAAGATGGTTGCGGAACACTCACTGCATCTGTCAGCGGCATCAATGGTATGCTTGCTACGTGCCGCCGGTCAGAAAAATCGAACACATTGCATATGAGACATAGGCAGAACGTAGGCACTAATTGTCAGAGATAAGCTATTAGCATGGTTCCAAGTTGTTGGCTTCGACACATACACAGAATATAGTATTCCAGTATAGCGTATCTAGAACACCGTGGAGTCAGCACAACTTGCTATAGAACAAAGCGAAGTACGAACGACCAAATACAACAAAGTCATGAGAGACCAGCGTTGCCTCTGTTGCAAAGTCATTGTATTTTCTTCTGATACAGGATTCTTGTCACTCACCCAGATCAGTTCAATCTATGACACCATTCTTAGCAAGTTTTCCGCCCCAGACATAACACCAACCTACCTCTTGTCCTAGTGTTAGTACTGCAAATATCATGAGAATATCAGCAGTTTTCGAACACGGTCCTGCTCACCCCAATCGTATATCACTACGACGCCAGCGGCAACTGCGAAAGCGGAAGTCAATGTTGAATCGAGATACCTTGATGCAACAAACCTATCCAATAACTGAAAAACATATTCCAATGGATTAGCGGCCACCAATTGGGATTATTTAAGACTAACGTCATATTCAAGGGATGGGCGTGATTGGGGAATGTTGGTGTTGTATAACGATAGTGTACGTGCTAGACAAGCACAATTCAGCGCTTCTGTTTCCAAAGTCAGCATGGATATTCGGGTCATCATCGGCACCTATAACTCCCACACTTTGTAGGTAATGTGACAGAAGCCGAACAGGCGTTTCTTGGTGGCGTCTTGTTCGGAGCTGAATCTGATTGGGCGAGGTGCCTCCTTTTGTTGTTTCCGAAGATATGTAACTGATATATCAGACTGCTGCGGCAATATGCACGGTGCTAATGACAGCTGCACGTTTCCCCTAGGAACAAGCTAAAGTCCAGTCGATACACCCACATCCCTTCAAACTTGACTAGTAGTCCCCGTCCAACTCATCGACATCGTCGGAGGTCGTAAACAATCTAATTCCATGGTCGTTACCGACATGGACGGTTCGTGAATACGTTCGTTGCTATCTCGAATGCGGAATAGAATTCGCGATGCCAGGACGCTGTGAATGACCAGCTGTAGCCTAGTGCAGTGAGTTCCAGATCAACTGGCGGTCAGAGTGCAACCGGTGACGTACGCATCAAGCATATCGCTATAGGCACTCTGCAGAAAAGACAGAAAGTTAGTGAATCGCAGGGTTTGACAGCCCAGATGCGTACTGGAAGTGCAGCTCCGATGATGACATTGGCGAGTGTGATGCCTTTTTTCAAATGCGTTACTCAATGATATCTTCAGAGCCGACTATTTCCACGCACCGAGGATGCACAACATGTAAAACATGCCATCGTGGTACAGGGTTACCACAATTCCGCTCTGAAAGTTTTTATAGTCGTGAACCCTCTTATATACAGTAAGGATCAGTATCACTGCCATGGTGTTATGAACAAGAAGGCCAATAAATTGTGGATAATCACTGACCGCTTTCGAACATCGCCAAGAATATGTAGACGACCGCCTCATTGCGTGTGTCCTCGAAGTAACAAGTTCCTAGGGGAGGCTCCTCTGATAGTCAAATTAGAACCACTTTCGTTCGTAAACACTAATGAACTCACCTCCTGGAAGCAGCATCGTAGGGCTGAGGTCTACAGCAAGGGCGGCGGCAATTATCAACTATGCAATCATAAGGATCTATGCAGTCATTCCTCCTGTGCGAAACACGCACCGCACTATAAACCAATAACCCGATCAACAGTCTTTTACTCCTCTGCCAGAATGCCCAGGTCCGAATAATCAGTAGGGCTGCCAAGATAGTGAGATCCACTGCGTTCTCAAAATGCATGTGGAACGCGTACATTCCGCAGCAATAATACCTATGATGTGAATGACTGACACCACAATGTTTAAGTTGCATGAAAAATGAACCGTTTGGCAGGTCGACTTACCTTTTACTTCCGGGGAAGAGGTACACTTTACCCATGCAATCAGCTTGACGTAGAAACTATTCGCCATTCAACCTTACCTGATGGCTGACACGCAGTGCATCTAATACATTCCAATCAGCAATACACAAGATAAGGAAAATCAGAGTGGGTCACTCGCCATATGCAGTCATTCCAACACCCACGAGAGGCAAATATCGAGAAATGACAAATATTACACGAGTTACATCCCATGGTCTGAACCAGGTCCATCGCACCTGTTTGGAGTGGTCAGAACAATACTCGCGAACAAACAGACATTTCTTCGACCTCTTCGGCAAAAGTAATGCAAAAATCAAATATCTGCAACGTTGAAAAAGATTTGAGATAGAAACACAAGAAATGTATTTGGTACTCACGAGGATTGCAAGACTGCCCACTAAAAACAATAGTCAGTGCCATCGTCCAGTTTTCAGACAATCGGTGGACACTCACAATTAGCGTACTAGTAAGTCGGACATAATGTTAACATCAGAGGGAACTTGAAAGTCGACCTTTACTCACCTTGACTGTCTGCAACTTCGTCAGGTCTGAGACCGATAAGGAAGACATATCAGGATAAGTCGGTATTCAGTATGCGCCTTGTGGTGACCTGCCCGCAAGTCCTGAATGGAACCTCTGAGCGATACACCTGCGAGCACTAGTACTTAAGTACGATGTTCGCTAAGCCACTAGGATTTATTTAATAACCGATGCGCGTCATGTACAGCCTAAGCCAGAACTTCCTTTGATATTCATCAAAGATAGTGTACACTGCATGTAAATTTTCGGCGGTCGATACCTGGCTGGAATGTCATGTGACCCCAGGGTTAAGTTTGAGCCGTTTCTACAGTAGAGCGCTCAGCGCTAGCGCACGGGCAATTGCAAGCAGTCGCTGTGGATATCGATAAGTCCTCTCCGACGAACCGCAAGCAAAGTCAAAAAAAATATAGGGCCAAATTCAATTTCGGTGGAAAAGTAGCAGAATTTACGGGAAATTAACGAATCCCGAATTTCAATTGAAGAAGATCCCTACTGAAATTTGAGATGTTATAGATCAGTATCAGTGCTAAGCAAGATGTTGCCCCTTCCATTGGCTATATGGACCTGTATGCTATAGTAACTGCCCATGGTGCACGGATCTTTGACCGTGATTCATAATCAGCTGATACCTTTGTTGTCATGTTGGCCCTTGGGATTGATTCAGTCATGGGCGGTGTAACATTATAGATTTTTCGCTGTAAACCGCTCACGACTTCAGACCGGATGCAAAAGATTGCCGTCAAAGTCTTGGAAGTCGTACGTACAGTAAAATTTGGTTGTGTCTGTGAATGTCAGTATCAGCGCCTTGAGACTGCAAATCACCATGTAATGATGTGAGTCTAACAAAGAAAGGGAACACCGGGAATCAAACTTACATCATGCTGCCAGCCCATGAAAAATTCGCTGGTAGTCACTGAGAACTCGAGTCCGGCGGCAAATATTCTCATCTGAACAGCAATAAGACGAACAAGGCCCAAATGGAATGCTGTTATAGCCCAGAGGTCGATAGTGAGAAATGACTCAAATGAGCATAGTTGAAGTTGTGGAAACCTTGTCTCCCCTAAGGCTAGTCAGGCCAAAGGAGAAGGAAAACGGTCGTTCCTTCTATATTATGGAGTGTTGTCGACAAGAGGCAGCCATTCGAAAGATAAGTACACCACAGCACCGTGACTTGCCTCCCGTTCCCACGGTCGGCCCGAAGACGTTCACAAAAACTCACTATCAACTAGTGACCGCTAATACCAGCTCCTAGAGTTGATGAACGGCGTACAAGACGAGTCACCGTCGTGTTCAACATAACCCTCAAATGTCTTCGTCACCCATGACATGAGAAGCAAGGTCGTCGAGGCTGGGACAAAGGATACACGCATGTCTCTTTCTCCCTCTCTACTATGTCTACGTCTCACTCACTCAAACAGCACTCGGCCTCCAAGTTCAAGACCCACCCCCTACATCCGTGGCTAGATGCACGCCTCCCATCCTCAGAAACGTACCATCACGCACCCAAAAACTATAGACCTTTCTCCTCACGGACCCCTCATCTCCCGACGGCATCATAACACAGACCTTTACAAAATCAATTGTGAACCCTGCGATGATGGATCTAGCGTTCGCTGGCAAACCGGGTCAAGGTGAAGTGGAGGAATGGTAGGAATTGACGCGGAGGATGGGCTTTAGGGAGGTTTGGAATTACAAATATGTGCTTGATGTATCATGTGGGTCGTCTTTTTTCGTTGCGTTGCTAGGCGCGGGTTTCACTCACGCATCGGCAGGTGGACGGGAGCGGCTGGTCGAGTCGGTTCAATAGACTCGTGATGATTAATTCGGCTGTGTTCATGTTTACGGTGTATCCTGAATGGTGCATTTGCTTTCCTTTTTCTCGTATCTTGACGTTCTTCTTTTTCCTTCCTCTTCAATCCTCGCCCAATTCAAAACCGACAATCCTACCCAAAAAGGTTCACCCAACGTCCCTAACGTGTATTATAGTGGGTGTATAAACCGTCTCCTGCTCCATGTGCCACCATTCAGGACTACCATAGTTGTACTTGAAAAAACTCATAACTTGAATGCACTTTCAATCACATTCTTACAGTCCACAGGACTTTGCGTTCCTCCCGACTCTAAATTATGGTGAAGCTGTTCAACCTGCCCATTTCAGGCACCACGCAGCTTTTCCGGGGTACTATGGTTTGCCCTGGGTTAGTGGGAGCGATTTGTTAGGCTTACTTTCCTAGCTCAGAGAGCCCGAGTAGCCTTCCTCTCTCACCTTACCCTCCCACATGCAGCCTTCTGGGAACACTTCCTGCCCCCTCGCAAGTAAAAATTGACACTATAGTCGTCACAATTCCAATGTTAACCATGTTCTTTCGTTTGTCAGTCCGTTTCTTACTCTAGCGCGATGAATTGACCAGTGGGATTCTCTCGTTCAAGAACTGAGAGGATCATGGTCATTGGTCATCATAAAGTTAGTCCTCCGCACCAAGTTGTCACGGCATCTAGGTTTGACATTCTGTTGCAGGCCGTGGTTGAAATCACGGAGAAGCAGGGCGCATTGCTAGTGAATCATCCTCGCATGATTGCCACTGGAGAAATCCTTAGCTTCCGTCTGCCAGAGGCAGGCACATTGCCAGCCGCGCCAGTCCACCGTCTTTCAAAAGATACTTTCTCTAACTCTTACTTCCAGGATATGCCCCGGTCTATACGTTATAAACAGGTACTAACATCATTCCGCGCACATGGATCCTACAAGGCCGCTGGATGACTGGGATTTCATGGCCGCGGTGATGTTGAATGACAGGTCATGCGCTATTGATTTCAAAACGAGGTTCACGGAAGTACATAATGCAGAGTTATCCTGACGTCGCATAAGAATTGACACCGCAACCAGGCTCGGAGGAAACAAGGGAACGAATCACCATTTCGTTCATCCCCTCAGCCCTCCGGTCTCGCAGTATCGTTGGTCTATGATTTCACAATCGAGTTGTACATTAGTTAAAAGCAGAAGCTTTTCACTTTAACAGAGGCCGATGGTTCCGCATACACCTAAGTTCCTTCAAACTTGACTGGTAGTAGCCGTCCCACTCATCGACATTGACGGAGGTCGTAAATAATCTGTAAATTCCATCATCGCTACTGACGTGGACGGTTCGCGGACACGTTCGTTGCTATGTCGAAGACGGAATAGAATTCGTGATGCCAGAACGCTGTGACTGACCACCTGTAGCCTAGTGCGGTGGGTTCCAGATCAGCTAGCGGTTAGAGTGCAGCCGGCGACGTACGTGTCGAACATATTGCTATAGGCGCTCTGCAAAAAAGACAGAAAGTCAGCGAATCGTAGGATTTAACAGACCAGACGCGTACCGGAAGTGCAGTTCCTGTGATGACATTGGCGAGTGTGACGGCTTCCTTAAATGTGTTACTCAATGATATCTTGAGAGCAAACTATGTCCACGCACCGAGGATGCACAACGTGTAAAACACGTCATCGTGGTACAGGGTTACTACAATTCCGCTCTGAAAGTTTTTATAGTCGTGAAACCTTTTATATACAGTAAGGATCAGTATCACTGCCATGTTATTATATGTAAGAAGGTCAATAAACAGCTTTGGATCATCACTGACTGCTTTCGAACAACGCCAAGAATATGTATGCGACCGCATCGCTGCGTGAGCTCTCGAAGTAACAAGTTCCTGGGGGCGGTTCCTCTGATAGTCAAGTTAGAATCACTTTCGTTCGTGAACACCAATGAACTCACCTCCTGGAATTGATATTGTAGAGCTAAGTTCTACTACAGCAAGGTTGGCGGCAATTAACAACTATGCAATAATAAAAATCTATACGATCATCCCTCCTCTGCAAAACACGCACCACGACATAGACCGATAATCCAATCAGCAATCTTTTACTCTTTTGCCAGAACGCCCAGGTTCGAATAACCAGCAATGCTGCCGAAAAAGTGAGATTCATTGCGCTCTTAATGTGTATGTGGAACGCGCACCTTCCGCAGCAACGATACTGATGATATGAATGACTGACATCCACAATGTTTAAGTTGCATGAAAAACGAACCGTTTGGCAGGTCGACTCACTATTTTGTTCCAGTAAAGAGGCACACTTTTCTCATGCAATCAGCCTAGCATTGAAACTATTCGCCATCCAAGATTACCTGATTGCTGACACCCAATGCGGCTAAGATATGCCCATCAGCAACACACAACACAAGGAGAATTGGAGTGGGTCACTCGCCATATGCAATCATTCCAACATTCGCGAAAGGTAAATATCGAGAAATGACAAATATGACACGAATTGCATCCCATCGTCTGAACCAGGTCCATCGCACCTGTGGGGAGTGGTTAGAATAATACTTCCGAACAGACAGATATTTCCTCTACCTCTTCGGAAAACGTAATGCAAAAATCAAATGCCTGCAACGTCGAAAGAGATTTGAGGTAGAAACACAATAAATGTGTTTGATACTCACGAGGATTGCAAGACTGCCCACTAAAAACAATAGTCAATGCCGCCGTCGAGTTTTCAGACGATCGGCGGACACTCACAATTGGCATACTAAATCCGACATAATGTTAGCCTCGAGTTTATCAGAGGGAAGTCACCCTTTACTCACCCTGACCGTCTGCAACTTCGTCAGGTCTGAGATCGATAGGGAAGACATATCAGGATAAGATCAGTATTCAGTATGCGCTTCGTGGTACCTGCTCGCAAGTCCTGAATGGAGCAATACACATGCGAGCATTACTTAAATACCATGTTCGATAAGGCATTGGTATTAATTTAGTAACCGATACTGTGCATGCACAGCCAAAGGCAAAGTTCCATTCGACATTCATCAGAGATAGTGCCCGATAAGGACTAGAGGCGCCATGTGTTGTAATGGGAAACTGCAAACACTGGCTATCACTCCCACCGCAAGCACAGTCGAAGATAATATAGAGCCTATGAAATGCAACTTCAATTTCGGTGGAAAAGTAACAGAACTTACGAGAACTTGAACCAGCAAATATGACTCTGGAATTTCAATTGAAGGAGACCCCTTGACGACTACT
Source organism: Suillus discolor (assembly GCF_016758755.1). Lineage (NCBI taxonomy): Eukaryota > Fungi > Basidiomycota > Agaricomycetes > Boletales > Suillaceae > Suillus > Suillus discolor. The sequence goes on from NW_024541386.1 coordinate 69,245, forward strand.
AAAATTTTAGATCAGATCAACATCAGGGAAACGTAATTCACTACAGAATGCTACAGAGCGCTCGGTAGCATTCTGTAGCACAATCCAACCCGCTGATGAACAGTGCTAAGCAACATCGTTGCTCGATGTGAAGATCAAAATGATGTTTCATCCCGAAGCCCTAATATGACACTGACCAATCGGGCTAGTCTTACGTCTCCTATTGAAATTTCAGAGCTACGTACCCTGTATGTTACGGGGACAGGCCTTATTTTTTGACTTGCTCATGGCGGGATCCTCGAGCATGATTTATGATGTAAGTGACTGGAATCAATCAGCTGACAACTGTCGTTATGTTGGCCCCTGGGATCGATTTAGTCATAGACACTGTTGTTGGGCGGTGCACAAAAGATTACAACTTACTACTACAAGCCTTTTAACTAGAATGGATTTTTGCTGTAAACCGCTCATGACTACAGACCAGATAATCAATCTGGCGAAAGAACGCCGTCAAGGTCTTGGAAACCGCACAGACATTTTTCTATGTCTGTCACAATTCGACGGCGCAACAAATTCCACATATCAGGATCAACGACTTTAGACTGCGAATCGCCATGTAATGATGTGTCCAACAAAGGGAAGGAGCACCTCGAATGAGACTCACATCATGCCAGCCTATGAAGAATTCACTGGTAGTCACTGCGAACTCGAGTCCGGGGGTAACTGCTCTTAGTTGAAGGATATCAACGTTTAGCAGGCTCAGAAAGAATGAACATACGTCGGTAGTGACACGTACGTGTGCGCTAAGTAGCAATATGTGCGTGACTGTTGAATGTCGGAAATTTGCGAGATCGGTCCAGGACTCCGGGTTGCCGTTGACATGCCGATTGAAATGATACCACTTGGTTCAAGCGCGGGTACTTAATTGTGACTTGTAGACACCATCATGCTGTATCATGCCGAATCCTCTGGGACGACATCAAATATCAGAATTTGGAAGAAAAGTGTACAAGAATACGAGCGAGATACACTATAAGTAATCAAAAACATAGCTCAAGCATGTATACAGCAGAGCACTGAACAATTGAAGTCGTGTGCGAAAGGATATGACTTTGAGAACGAGAGTACTAAGCTACACGGGTTGTACTCCAACGTTTTAGATAATATCAACATCATCGATGTGTCACGGACAATAAAGCCACAGGCTCGCCACATCGTAACGAAAATCGCATATCCGTCCCTTGGACCGCCTTGCTATTGTCGGTCGATGACTCGGATGCGCATTCGTAACCACCCATAGGCGTCCCAAGTCGATGTCCAGAGTTATAGATATACCCAGCACCGAGCTAAACAACTCGAGGTAGGTCTACTATAGCTCATCGACTAATCAAAGTTAGTAAAGAGATCAAATGACGAACGAAACCTTGAGTAACCTCCGGATTAAACAACAAAAAATGTTGTGTAATGAAGTGACAAAGTTCAGACCATATCAGTATAATCGCAGGTCAGATGTGTAGGTAAAACGATTGGGCAGATGTATGTATGCAAATTGGATCGTCATATGAGAATGTATAAGTCACTTTCAAATCCACCGCTTCCATCAATCGTGGAATGAGGTCGTTTATTAGCACTCCCCGGCTAACCTTCCAAGAGAGGTCGGGATTGAAGTTCAGCTTCTTAAGGGTGGCGGATACCGCTGTTGGCTGGTATTTGATGACGTCAAACCTAGGTAAGGTTGGCTCATGATAAAATTCAGGCCGTCGAGTTCTTGGCACGATCTATGTATCCAGACGCTAGACAGCTGAATTGAGGACACGCTCCCTCAGAGCTGTTGAGTGCTAGACTGTCAACAGAATCCGATATAACTGCGTGGAAGGACTGACCGTCTGGACGCAATCGACTGTCATCCTCGAGAGATTAACCACCAGTACAAGCCAGTTCAAACACCCTGTCACCTGAAGCCAGCTAAGCTGCGCATCGTAGCATATCAACTGGGCTGATGTTAGAAAACTACACAATAGAATTGGCACCGATGTTGATTAGCGTGCACGGGAGACGGTATCAGCAGCCCCAAGTAGATTTACAGCGACGGTATTGCTCTCTTGAATACGTTTCAGGCGCTCATAAAGCACTTGTACCTCTAGGGCCGTGGTGTCAATCAGTTGCTGCTCTGTGGGAGGTACCGATGATGCCGCACTCTGAGACTCGGGGGCGGGTGGCATGGGGTATGCGCCTACACCAGTTTGTCGAAGGAATTCAGCAAGTGTGCGAAGTGCCTGCATGAGTGTAGCCAGCTCAGCTGAAAATTGGAAGTGTAAAGCCACAATTATACAAAAAAAAACATGAACGTACTTGCCTGTTGTATGTGCTGGACTATTTCCTGCTTGGTATGCGCTTTGTCTGACAAATAATTAAACATGGTATAGGTATGAAGGGAGTAGAGAGACTTACATGCCGTGCAAGCAATTACGTGCCATTGATTGAATCCTTGCGAGATGGTCAAGCGCTATTTGCACGTTCTGCTTTAGCACTTCTGGTGAATTTGGATCAGTATGGATGGAATCGTGCAGGGACGATTGTGACATATAGACAGAAGCATTCTGAAAGCTAGATGGCGGGATAGATGGTATGGACAGATTGGAAGATTGACTGGAATTATTCATTTCGTCGCTACTTGATGATTCTGGTGGGGCGCGTTCAAGTTGCAACCGTGCTGATCTTGTGCTGATCCAGATGGTTGTTTAGACCTGTTATTCCCGCTATCATTGTACAGTGTACACACCCGTACATAATCATGGTAACTCGAAACCATAATTCTCAAATATTCAATATTCAACCAGTACAGTGGCAGTACTAGTATGATTTTATGCTAGCATTAATTGTCTTGCCGCCTCCTCGATTTTAACGTCTCTAAATGTCTGTCCTCTGCCCACCGACCACGTATCTTCCACCGATCGCCAAGATCGCGAGTTTCTCCGTCACCCAGCTTCTCGATGCTTTGACTTATTTACAGTCACTTTACCATCCAGAAGTCCGTGGCTCACGTCGCAAACGTGTGCAGGTGCCTGTATCTAATGAAGAGAAAAATTCACACCTTCGCCATGAGGATGATAGCGAACTCCAAGCTATCCGATCTGACGCATTCGAGCGCTCGTATTCCATTCGGTGGCTTACCACTTTAATCGCACAGCTCGAGGTCTGGCAAGACTTATCGCACTCTGAGGAAGTCTTATTGGATGATCTTGGGACGCCAGAGCCTACCTTGGCTTACACAGAGATACTCGTCCAACAAGCCGCATCGCTACTCGCGATTTGTGCCGGGGTCGCTGCTGCTGGAATGATCACCCGTAACTTCGTTTTTGGTTCTATAGACGGGCAGAGGCGAGTGGAAGCGCAGCTCACAGACATTCCGCTGGATAACGATGACTATGGGAGTGTGGGAGCGCAGACATGGGGCGGGGCATGTGTCTTGGCAGAAATGATTGTGGAAGATCCTGAGCGGTTTGGACTGGGTTCTTTCTCTCACGGCCCTGAATCACGCAGGCTCAATGTCCTTGAGCTCGGAGCAGGAACAGGGTTGGTTAGCTTGGCGGTTATGAAATTACTGGATTCATTGCCGTTTTTCAACCATCGCGAGGTTCATGTGGTTGCGACTGATTTCCATCCTTCTGTGTTAGCCAACCTCAGATCAAATGTTGACGCGAATGTCTCCACGCACAATCAAATTACTTCAACCCATTCCATTACCACTCATTTCCTCGACTGGTCATCATTCTCTACTACTCCTCGACCGGATTGTCTTTCGTACCCATTTGATGTGGTCCTCGGTGCAGACATCATTTACGAAGCCCAACATGCGGTTTGGATCAGGGACTGTCTGAAAGGGCTCGTGCGACGTCCTTCTGATAGCACCGTGTCTCCCGCCGCTTTTCATCTTGTGATACCACTTCGTCCAACGCACGCATTCGAGTCAAACACGGTTGAGTCCGTGTTCCTCAAGGCATGCGATGTTGATCCGAACGGTGATGCTGATCTTGTCATTCTATCGAAGGAATATATCACATGTGATGCATATGGCGATTATACGCGAGGACAAGGTCTCGATGAAGACGTGGAGTACGTTTATTATAAAATTGGCTGGTTTAATGCACGATTGTAGAATCATATGCATAGAATCTAGATTACATAGAGTTGCATGCTACTAGATGTCGCATTTTATAGGGTATTTCATGTTGTGCGTAACATGTCGACGGCATGCAGTGGTCATATGATAGACGTTTGTCTACAGATCGATACTGCATCTTTGATTCAACTACCCGCACGTGACTAAGGCGCCATTCATATTCAGGGGTCTAGGTATTCTGATTTTGAATTTTGAATCCACATAGTTGACCGGGACCTGGTATCATGTGGTCACATTCTTGCGTTATCATCAAGCGCCCTTTTATATTCCATCAATGTGTTCATTCATCATGCATAGCTCCCACTCCATCCAGAGGAATGTCCACTACCTGGTGGTCGCGATTAAGCAAGCAGCAGGAAGACGACCAAGATGACCGTGCTTCCGAGTCACAGCTCAGCGAAAAGGATTCAGAAATCGCCCAATGACAATGCTGACCTGAGTCCTGGAGAACTGACCTTTGAAGAAGGTGCCGTTGCTCGCTATTCCTTCAACTTGCTCGTCTGACATCATCCAGATACTGCGGGAGGCATGGGTCGTTACCTTGGCGTTACATCTTGCACTCTCCTTATCGTTGGAAAAATTATCGGCACCGGCATACTCTCAACACCGTCCTCCATCCTCTCTGGCGTAGGCTCAGTCGGCGCTTCCCTTATGCTTTGGGTCCTCGGTTTCGTGTTTGGCTTCCATATGGCTCGAGTTCGGCACCATGTTCCCTCGCAGTGGCGGAGAGAAGGTATACCTCGAGGCCATCTACGAAAAGCCCAAGTACCTCGCTACGATAGTATTTGCTGCCAATGCTATATTACTGTGAGCAATTGTATTGTCAGGCATGTCTTGTTTTGTGTGGGTACTCGGAGGCTGTGACAGATCTTCCGGACACAGTCTTCCTCGCACTCAGGAACATCATACTACCGCTCTGATGGCCACCCTTTTACATCCTTCTTTGTGTTCGGACTCGGCCATCATTGATGTCGTCATCCCTTGTACAAATGTGCCAGTATTCCTAGACTATCCTTCTTCAACATCCATCGTACTTCCATTTTAGTGCGAGGCTTCAGCATTATCCATCACGCGGCTTGTCCATAATCGAACACGAATCTTGAGACAACTTCCTGCTATGCCATCGATACACCTCGCGTCTCTATCGATACCTGGGATAGCCGCTCTCCGCAACTTTGTTCTCTTCATGATCATTCTGCATTGATTCGTGCGGTCAACGGCACACACAAACCGTTTTCTTTATTGGTGGTCGAGACATCGACGTATTCCTCAACGTTCCTGCAAAATATGTATCTTCGAATCTTCTCTGTTTTCTTCGTTTCCCAAATTTTCATCAGACACTCCATTCAAGTGATCATTTACTTGCCCCAGGAGCGACTGTGACACATGTCCGACGGGCGTATGTGTGTATGCATGTGTGTATCTCGTTCGGTGCTTTACTCTGATGGTCGCACTTAGCTAGGGCTCCAACAGAATATCGTCGGCAATGCCTCATAGTAGTTTGATAGGTACGCTTGAGGCCTTCTGACTTGAACCTCTGACTTTCCGATTCTCCACTCCCCATTCAGCAGACTCCATATCCTTGAAATGCTCATTCACGAGAGAGACGTACAGTCGAGCCACGAGTCAACGCAATTCATTCCTTTCATTCTCTGTGGCCCATCGGATGGAGGAAATCGCATCTAAGCACCAATGGGTTATCAGCAATCTGGCTTCACGGTTCGCAGTCACTTCTTCATCTATACGTCAAGACAGTGGAACTCCATAAACGCGCAGAATCAGCTGTCAATACACTTTAGTTACTAGTCCTTCCGGATAATTTTAGCTCACCACTGAGTTCAAGCGTGGATACTTTGTTTCAGTAGCGATACAACAAGAAATAAGTTTTCCTGGACTTTTCAAATATACTTGGAAACACTATATCTTAAATAAATACCACGACGGATCATCGCCCAAATTTCTCCACCCTGCAGACCACTCGGCAAGCATCTCCCTACACGGTACTGCTAGTTGATACATGTACACGCTTCTGGAAGACAATCGAATTCATGCTAGTTTCTGGGTCGGAACCGGCCACGAGTTTAGCGTGACATTGTCGAACGCTAAGGATGAGTCGTGGTCCCAGCACAAACATCTGCACGACCAATAACATCTGAAGAGCACCTTCGAGTATGTGAGTTATCGTCAAAGATGAATTTTACACAAATGATGAGAAGTGGTCACACGCAGATGTCAGCGACAGCTCGGCGCACCTGGAGCTTTGGAGAGAGAAAAGCAAGCTGGAGGCAAGAGACACAAACGAAGCTAGTACGTGCGGAACTTGAGAAAGAGATAGTCCCATTCACATGAGAAGCTCACCTCGCAAAATAAAGCACGTGAGATTGTATCAGGACTCTGAAATAGTCCCCAATGGTCGATCCTGTCGATGGGCCGAGCCGTCGCAGGTTACGGAAGTATTTCACAGCAATCCAGACTGAAAGACACAGTGCGAGGACCTCCCAAACAGTGTTGAGCATCCAAACCATTGAAATAAGAAGCATGCTGTCCCCCTCATATTCAGCATTGCACATATATGTACCAGAGATTATCCACACATCTAGTGTTTATTCAATGAATCGTGTTCTTTATGTCAACAAGTGAAGCTTACCCCCCTACAAAATGCTTCAGTACTATTCCCGCAATTACTCCGCAGGCGATGTTTACAGCCAGGAAGATAATCACAAGGAAAATAAGCATCATTTTAGATCCCTGATACATGGCATATAAGCGAGCAATCATCACAACTGGCATCATGTTTCAGTCGAGTCAACATCTCGGAGGTATTGCAGCTGGGGTAACTCACTGCCCAACATGGCGGCCATGACCACATTTGTCACATTCATTACGTAGTTCGTAATATTGCCTGAAACACTCAATTAGTGATCACCCTCGTGCCGTTAAACGTTCGTTCAACTTACACCTATCAAGTCATCATATCGAGCTAAGCTTAATGGTCAGAATCTCACTTACCCCTACAAATGAGTGTATTCATTAGAATGGTTAGATACGAATAAGATGGCTGTGGAAAACTCACTGCATCTGTCAGCGATATCAATGGCATGCCTGCTGCGTGCTACCGGTCAGAAAAATCGAATACAGTGCATATCAGACATACACAGAACATATGCACTAATTGTCAGAGATAAGCTATTAGCATGGTGCCAAGTTGTTGGCTTCGCCACATACACAGAAAATGGTATTCCAGTATAGCGTATCTAGAATATTGTGGAGTCAGCACAACTTGCTAACTTCACGCTATAAAGGTACG